>NW_028274807.1:44283167-44586197 GCF_037043125.1 Eumetopias jubatus
AGGTTTTTAAAGAAATGTAGTTCAAGGGCGCATGGGTGGCTCAGTTGTTAAGTGTCTGCCTTGGGCTCAGGTCATGGTCCCAGGGTCCTGGAATTGAGCCCCGCATCGCACTCCCTGCTCAGTGGGGAGCCTGCTTCTCCCTCTCCCTCTCCCACTCCCCCGCCCCGCTTGTGCTCCCTTTCTTACTGTGTTTCTGTCAAATAAATAAATAAAATCTTAAAAAAAAAGAAATGTAGTTCAAAAAGAAAGGAGTCACTGACTAAGAGTGGTAGAGACAAATCCCAGATTTGCCTTATGGTAACTGATGTTGAGATTCAGCTTCCTTGCTTAGTAATGGGGTACAGAATGAATCCTTCAATAGATGGTTCTGAGAATTATATGAGATAGTCAGTGGGGTGGTCACCTAGCACATTATCTGGAACATAGTAGTTTTTAAACAAATGTTAGTTGAATCTGAATACCTTTTTACTCTTTCTCTTAATATTTATCATAAAAATGTAATACAATCTTTGTTATCATCATATAGCTATTGGCTGTTTTATTGTAATTGAATTGAATGTATGTCTTTGCCTAAAAATAAGAATTTTTATTAAGAAAACCTTAAAGAGTTCAGAAAAGTAGCATTCTCTGTTAAAGTGTACTTTTTAGCCTCTCTTTTAAATTATTTTAACCTATTGAATTCAAATCTTCCTTTTAACTATCTAATGGTATTCCTCTATGAGTTAAATGTATTACAAGGTAAATTATTTTAACGCAGAAGGAAGTTTTATCATATCTGCAGGAAATTAATTCACCATACAAATGTCATGCACTGCCTCTTCTGATAGTTACAACAAATGGATACTGAGTAACATCCTCAGTAGTGCCCCCATGCTATGATAAGTAGCTTGTTTATGAATATTTCAGAAGAATTTCAGAAGAAACAGCTGCATTAATTTGAGGATGTGGGATGGTGCCATTCTACCTTTAAAAGTGTGTCAGTCTTTTAGACTGAAAAACTGCTTTTGATTAAGAGTGAATATTTCTCTCATCTTAACTGCTTTTGCTCTAATCAAACTGATGCCAATTCTTTTATTTTTAATTCAAGTCTAGGTATTCCTCCACTTACTGTCATGAGATTTAGATGAAGTATCTGTTCCTTTTGACAGAACAAACCTGTAAGAGTACTTTCCTTAGTTTGTCATGCAGTATTTAAGAATTCCCTCCTTGAATTTAGAGTTTCTTGAAATGGGCTGAAATCTAAAAATATTTCTGGCAGAAGCAGTTATACCAGACATCTTAATTATTATGTTTCCAAGGAAATGACAGGCTATGTAAGGGAAGCTGACATGTCTCCCTGCAGCTATGTGCTTTTTATATTGGAACTTGAGGCTATTATAAATTACCTAGGCCTGAGACTGGCATGAGCACAGAGCCTCAGATACAAACCAGCTGCCACATCATGAAGCTGGTGTTAACCCGATTTCCCCCTTTTTGCCTTGTGGTACAGTGACCAAATATAACACTTCCTGGAGCATGCAGATTTCCAAAAGGGCAGTAAAAGCACTCAGCTGTCTCATTTCCTTATTTTCTCGGACCCTTGCTCTTTATTGTCCGCCCCCTGTTGGAATCATTCCTGAGGATCAGATTGAAGAGGAGGATGGAATAAGCTGGAGGTGAGGAGGTTGGCAGTTGCTTTGTAGGGCTGATGCTCTTGACAACTATTGTTTGATTTGAGTCCCTGCCTACTCTGCCGAATGCCGTGTTTCCACATCAGGAAAGGAATTTGATCTTTGCACCTGCTGCCTCCCCGTCAGAGGGGAGGGGAGAAGCATGTGGGCCATCTTTAAGTTAAGCAGCTGATAAAACAGCACTACCCAGTAAACAGAACGGGGCAAACATGTTAGGCTGTTTCCTGTTGGGAAGGTCTTTTGAACTGTACTGCCATACTCTTTTAGCTCGCTTCTCAAATTTGGGCCACTTCACTAAGTATTATACCATTGCTAAAATCCTCAGCTAAGTCCAAGTCCTGCTGCTAACAAGTGAAAAGGCAGTAATTAGCAAAATTGTCATTCTCCAAATTCAGGGAAGTATCAAATGGGGCCCACTTAACTTTGTGTTATTAAGCCTCTAGGATTATGTGACCAATCTATTTCATTCATAAAATGAAAATAATGCTATGTATTTTTTACAAATGTATTTGTAAAATGCTTTGTTATCTATTGAGAGAAAACACTGTAACATTATAAATGCTAAAAGGCTTTGGAGATATCAGGAAATAGGAAATGGGCTAGAGCCTGGTTTGGGGTCTAACACTTCCTTTCTGTATTGCCTTGGATATGTTTTAATGTCTGCTTTTCACCAAAAAACAAACAAACAAAAAAACATAAAACAAACAAACCAAAAATCCAGACATGGTATGCCCTGCCAACTTCTTTTGGCAGTTGCAAAAATCAAAGGAGGGGAAAAATGTGACAGTGGTTGAAAGATTGTTCAGTACTGTAAAAATGTACATTTTTATCAGCATTTCATGGGCTTTCTTTTATTGTTAGAAATTGCTCTGGGAACGCAAATCAGCATGGATGTATTGATGAAATAATGAGTGGTGTGATTTTGGTAACGAGTGTCTACTTGATAAATCTAGTGGAGAAGGACCTTCTTTCACAATAGAGCATCTTGTCAGTCTCTCATTACAAATAAAATCCAGTGAAATCCATCAGGATACTGACAGAAGCTGTTAGTAGGGACTCCTGTTAATAGACAGGAGTTTATAGAAGTCCAGCTTCTACACTGCTTCTTTATTAGTTATTCCAGAAGATTTTCCAAATAATTTATATTTAACCTCATTTATATATTATTTTTATGGGTAGTTCATCTTAGCATCAACCTTAGACATAAGGGAATATTATTTTCAAATAAGATCATTAACAAAAATTATACAAATATGGCATTATAATCAAGAATACTTCTTTGCATTCATGTTAAATTTTTTCCATTATGTAGACTATTTAGTTTTGTACCTAAGACAGACAGTTTCAAGATGATTTCAATATTACCAATAATTTATTCACTTACTAGAATTAAATATTCTCATTGCTAATTATAATACAGGTAATAAAAATCTTGGATTATAAAAATAAGGAAAAATTACTATGTACTATCATTTTAAAATATATTTAACTAGTCAATTCTTGATGGAGAGATAATAAAACATATCCAGTATAAATATTTCTATCATTTTTTGAGAAAAAAAATATCAATTACCAGGCAGATTGCAAGTTTTGAAACTGGGTATCAATTTCAAAATTCAGTTCTTCACTCTTGCCATAACTCACTTGTAGCAAAGTTACCAGTCACCTTTTCTGAGCCAATGCACCTAGTCCCCAGTTGTTGTGGGTGCTAAAGGCTAATGGTTCATGGACTCCCCCATCTTGCGAAAGTTGTCCTTGGCAAAATAGAACCTGCCTCATCTGATAGGTTTTGCCCACCCAGGGGAAGCCCACAGCTGAGGACTGACTCAAAGGGGAACACAAAATCTCAGTCCACTCACCTGAAGATGGGATCAACTCTGTGTTACAATTCATGCAATTTAGATTTCAACTGAGACCACATCCTTGCAAAGGTCTCCACTATGTCATCCTGCTTTCATTCGTTGATAAATCTTGTGCTCCCAAATATTTGTTTCAGTTTCTGCTTTTAGGGAACCTATTCTAAGACAGTTGTTGGTACCAGGAATGGCCCTAAGAAGCAGACTCTAGGGATTTCGGAGTTTGTTCTCTCTCCAGCTAGTAAAAATGAGAATCCTGGCACTCCATAGTTGGATATTGATGTTTCTTAACATCCTATAGAATGCAATTGCTAAGATATTTACCTGTGGTGAACTGGGGGAGAGAAAGGAGATGAACTGGCTTATCTCAGATATTAGAGCGTATAGGGCAAATGACAGTATAAATATAGACCATTAAACCGAGTGCCTACATGGAGTACTACCAAAGCTGTTTTTTTATTTTTATTTTTATTTCTTTTAAGATTTTATAAGCTTAAGCAATTAAATACCAGTTAAAAGAAAAGTGTGAGAGCCAGGGGGCCTCCGTGGAAGCATTTAAAGTAAACTTCATAGAGTATAGCCTGAAGGCAACTAAAATGTGGACCAGGATCAAGACCCAATCCTAAGAGAAGCAGAAATGCAGAAAATTTTAAAATCAAAGATTTGGCAAGTGTCCAAGTATCCGGGACCTTGATAAGGAAGGAGTGGAAACCTTAGGATTGGAGAGATTTTCCTGAGCCTTTTAGGATATAGAAATGGCCAAACCCCTCTCATTAGGAAAAAGCACTCTCCCTTCCTGAAGATTATTGTAAAACTTCATATGAGAAACATGTCTAACCAAATGCTTTCCTGCTTAGGATATGCTCCTACATGTCCTTCTGGTCACCAAACTAATTACTAGCATGGCCTAACTGGGGAAGAACTGAGCCAGTATGGAAGGAAAGGTATTATAAACTCTGCAAGCCATAGGTTCTGGCTAGTAGGTACAGGAACCAAGACCATATCCCTAGGAGTGGATCATGAGGTTTCTTGGAACAAGAGTGGCATAATATAAAATTGAATATGTGAGAGTTTGTCAATAAGGAGACCTTCTTTATGACACAAGATTTAGCACCCTGGCAAGAGCCCCAAATTCAAATTACTAGAATGCTCATCATTTGATTTTTGAGAGTGTCAACCCCCCTTCATTACCTACAATTGGAATCCATGAAACCCTGGTAATACTTCAGAGTTAGGTCTTTGATTGATCCTCTTCCAATTTGATATGTCATCTCTGTGACGTATTTCACCTTATGCATACCTGTATCAGAGGCTTCTCGCCTGCACACCTCTCTTTTATTAGCAAGAATGCTGGCTTTAACATGGTAAAAATGAATGCATTGTTTATGCTTATGAGCCAGGCATTGCAATATCATCTTATAATGGCTGCCAATGGTCCAATGTCTACAGTTCTTATATGGTTCCCAAGTTTACTTTAGAACCTGCTTGACAGATGCCGTGGGATCAGGGACTGCTGCTAACATTATCACCACCATGTGATCTGTTTATTATCCTCTGCTGAGAATGATTATCCCTTATATTCTACTGAGCTGGTGCCTCCTCCCAACTATCTGATGTTTCTGGATCTTAATTATAAGCAATATTGTTAAGAGAACTTTCTTTCTTGTTCAGGCAATAACAATAGCTCTCCAAACAAAGGCTCAGCTAATATCATAAGCTGGAAGAGTTATTCCTGGTTTTGAGGCTGGTTAATACTCCATTTCATTCCTCTGCATGCTATGCCCAGAGCCAAGTACCTGGAGAGATTATACATCAAACAGTATAAAAACTGTGATATGGAAGCCTGTAGGTAGGTGCCATGGCAGGTTAATAATTAGGTTTATTCTGAAATAGATAGTCTTTCATTATTTTTCAATATTATACCGGATGTATTCAATATTTTAAGAACGGAAAGAACTCAATATGTATAAGTAAAAACTATATTTATAAATAAATTTAATTATTAATTCCTAATTGATTCAAAGAAAATATCATGAAAAAATTAGTAAAACATTTCACACTTTTCTGTACTACCTGATTATTCCCATTTGTGTGTGTGTGTGTGTGTGTGTGTGTGTGTGTGTGTATGTGGATGTATTTATTGTAGCTGAAGCATTTCCACTTTCTTTTTGCTCGTTAAATAAAGAATTGCTTATAAAACCTACCATTAAATGGCACTGTATTGTAATCCATTCCCTTGACGTTTTAAAAATGTTTCTATATAGTCACCGTAGGCAGTTACCTGTCTGTTCTACCCAATCAACAGGCTCAAGATTAAATGGCTTGCAAAAGATGTAAAAGAAAATAGGAAATCTAAAAGGCAATATTTCTTTTCTCTACAGTTGCTCATGTATCCAGCCCAATTATTTCTTATAAATGTTCCCCATTGTTGAATTTTTTTATTAGAAAAATGTAAATTATTTAAGGAATATAAATTATCCAGAAGTGTATTAGTGATTCAATAAACACAATGACTTTTATTTACATATGCAAAAAAATATTAAATGAGAATTTGCTTGAGTAATTGTAAGGTGAATTCACCTTCTGCATTTTTAGAGTATTGTTAAAGCTTCTGGTTCAGCAGCTATTATTGTTACAGTCATTCATCTTTCCCTCACTACAGTTTTACTCTTCATCAATAAGAGACTGAATATAGTTTCCCCAAAACAATACTGAATTCTAATACTTTGGTTTATAAAATCTATATAGGAATAAATAGGAAAAAAATCTTAAGTAAACTTTTCTATGAAAATATAACACACATAAAGAGTACACAAATAACAAGTGTACATATACATGAATTATGACAAAAGTAATACACTCACTTAACCTCCAAACATGATAGAAAACAGACAATTACCTATATCTCAGAAGTTTCTCGTGTACACCCTTCAATGACCTTGTTTCCTGTGTTGTTGATTTTAGCCATGCTGACAGGTGGGAGGTGATATCTCACTGTGGTTTTGATTTGCATTTCCCTGATGATGAGTGATGTTGAGCATCTTTTCATGTGTCTGTTGATCATCTGTATGTCTTCTTTGGAAAAATGTCTATTCATGTCTTCTGCTTATTTTTTAATTGGACTATTTATTTTTTGGATGTTGAGTTTGATAAGTTCTTTATATATTTTGGATACTAACCTTTATCAGATATATCACTTGCAAATATCTTCCCCCATTCTGTAGGTTGCTTTTAGTTTTATTGATTAGTTTCTTCATGGTGCAGAAGCTTTTTATTTTGATGGAGTCCCAATAGTTTATTTTTGCTTTTATTTCCCTTGCCTCAAGAGACATCCAGAAAGAAGGTGCCACTATGAATGTCAAAGAGGTTATTGCCTGTGTTCTCCTCTAGGATTTCGATGATTTCCTACCTCCCATTTAGGTCTTTCATCCATTTTGAATTTATTTTTGTGTATGGTGTAAGAAAGTGGTCCAGTCTCATTTTTCTGCATGTTGCTGTCCTGTTTTTCCAACACCATTTTTTGAAAAGACTGTCTTTTTCCCACTGGATATTCTTTCTTGCTTTGATGAAGCATAACTGACCATATGGTTGTGGGTTTATTTCTGGGTTTTTATATTGTTCTATTGATCTATGGGTCTATATTTGTGCCAGTACTGTACTGTTTTGATCACTACAGTTTTTCAGGTACACTAATAGGTATTTACCCAAAGAATAGAAAAATACTAATTCAAAGGGATATGTGCACCCCAATGTTTACAGCAGTATTATCTACAATAACCAAATTATGGAAACAACCCAAGTGTCCATTGACTGATGAGTGGATAAAGAAGATGTGGGGTGTGTGTGTGTGTATGTTTGTGTGTGTGTGTATTATTCAGCTATAAAAATGAAATTTTGCCATTTACAATGATATAGATGGAGCTAGAGAATATTATGCCAAGCAAAATAAGTCAGTCAGAGAAAGACAAATACCATATGATTTCACTCATACATGGAATTTAAGAAACAAAACAAGTGAGAAGAGGAAAAGAAAAGAAAAAGAGGCAAACCAGGAAAGAGTCTTAACTACAGAGAACAAACTGATGGTCTCCAAGGGTGAAGTGGGTTAGGAATGGGTTAAATAAGTGATGGGGATTAAGGAGTGCACTTGTCATGATGAGCACTCGGTGTTGTATGGAAGTGTTGAATCACTATATTGTATACCTGAAACTAATATTATACTGTATATTAACTAACTGGAATTTAAATTAAAACTTAAAAATATATACAAATCAGGACATGTCATGTTCTCTAAAATTATCTCATAACATTGGTTATACTTTTGGGAAGGAAGGCTTTTATTACCTATGAATTAAGTCATATCATCTCCTTCTGTATTGCAAGATTCTGCAGTAACTAATTTTACCTTACCTATCCAATCATATCTCCTAATTATACAGCAGAAGCCTTCCCTATGAGAGGAGTAAATCTGCAAAATGTTATCAATATCTATCAAAGGTCACATCAGCTAAGTCCATGCTCTTTTTCACATCCAAATGTCCTCATATATCTTCTATGCCAATAAAAATGTATAATTTCTTAAAGATTGATTTCATTTCTTAAAATTTTTCCCAATTCCTCAGTGTATCATCTTCTTCCATCTACAAACCAATTTTTCTTTCTCTGAATTCCTAGGGAATTTACACTTTACTGTACTTGGAATTTGCTTGGTCCTACCTTTTAATTTTTCTTAGATAATTCCTTTTTACTTATTTTTAAAACTAGACCAAAACCCCTAATATTTCCAAATCATTTTTTTACATACCACACATCATACAGAGCTGATGATGAATATATGAAAAAGAGGATGAGACTATGTTTATGAAAATATGATCATGAAACTTTGAACAGCAAATTGTATTATTGTTCTCAACTGTTCAGTCTTCTTTGTCTATAGGCAGATAATACAATCCTGCTCCCATTGACTTCAATCATTAATTCCTTTCTTTTGCACAATTATCTTGTGTTAGCTAATGGGATGTGTATGCCACATCCAAGCAGACATTTTAGAGGCATTGCAAGTTTCCACCTCCTGTTTTGTTCCTATGCCCTGTGATACAGGAGGAACATGTGCTAGAAAGCTCTGTCCATTGGGGTGGTAAAATGTGAAGGTATATTGTGCAGACAACAACCTGGACTGCACCCCAAAGCAGAGTCATAGCAAACAAAGCTTCAATGAGAAATAGCTATTTGATGTTGTAAATCACCAAGAATTTTAGATCATTTATTTCATACCATGACCCAGCAATATCTAATAGACTCAACTCCAGCATTTAGAAGACATGAATAGGCACTTTTCCAAAAGAGACATCCAGATGGCTAACAGACACATGAAAAGATGTTCAACATCACTCGTCATTAAGGAAATACAAATCAAAACCACGATGAGATACCACCGCACACCTGTCAGGATGGCTAAAATTAACAACACAAGAAACAACAGGCATTGACAAGGATGCAGAGAAGGAGGAACCATTTGCACTGTTGGTGGGAATGCAAGCTGGTACAGCCACTCTGGAAAACAACATAGAGATTCCTCAAAATGTTAAAAATAGAAATACCCTATCATCCAGCAATTGCACAACTAAGTATTTACCCAAAGGATACAAAAATGGAGATTTGAAGAGATACATGCACCTCAATGTTTATAGCAGTATTATCAACAACAGCCAAACTATGGAGAGAGCCCAAACGTCCATCTACTGATGAACAGATAAAGAAGATATGGTATAAATATACAATGGAATATTAGCCATCAAAAAGAATGAAATCTTGCCCTTTGCAATGACATGGTTGGAGCTAGAGTGTATTAAACTAAATGAAATAAGTCGGTCAGCGAAAGAAAAATACCATATGATCTCATATGTGGAATAAGAAAAAAAAAAACAGATGAACATATGGGAAAGGGGAAAAGAAGAAAAGGAGAGAGGGGAAACAAGCTATAGGAGACTCTTAATCATAGGGAACAAACTGAGGGTTGCTGGAGAAAGGTAGGTGGGGGATGAGCTAAATGGGTAATGGATATTAAGGGAGGGCATCTGTTATGATGAGCACTGGGTATATTATGTAAGTAATAAATCACTGAATTCTACTCCAGAAACCAATATTACGCTGTATGTTAACTACCTAAAATTTAAATTAAAAAAATTCAAAAATAAAAAGTCTTTGAAGAAAACATAACTTTTTAAACCGCATTTTCTTCATCTGTATATAAGATAAAGCAAGTTCATCCTAATGTGCTTAGGAACTGTCATGAAAAGCATCAAGTGAGATTTTTAAAAGTGTAGTGACTCTTTTGATTTAGTTTTTGACATAATGATTTAGTTTTGAAATATGTAAAATTCTTAAAGTAGTTCATGTATTGAAGCAAATGTTTTAATAGGTTTAAAGATAAAATAGATAAATTATAGGAAACTATACAACTCATTTATTATTTAGATGGTATTGAGAACCCAATAATATTATCTTAATTTGACTTAAATTTTTGTTTGAAGGGTCAAGGAAATTTCAGATTATGAATTCAAACCCAATTCTCAGTTATGTATATCATTCCTTTATTCTATTGACTCTGTTTCTTCCAAAGTAATAGATACTAAATTGTGTATGAGAGGCAATCTTGGCCATTGTTAATGACATATCTTGAATCACTTTGCCCTCACAGTCTGCTTAGAGTTTTCTACAGAAAAATGCCCCAAATAAAATATAATAATTAGGAGAATTAAAGATTTACACAAGGTTTTTCATTATATTTAGCTTTTTAATATACATTTTTATAGCACTTGACTAGTAAAGCATTATGATCAAGAAAATTATAAGATTTACCAAATTCTATCACACCAATTTTAAAAAAGTAGCAATACAGTAATAAATGAAAACCCTATAAAGGTCAAATTTGTTTCTTAATGGCAGAAATTTTCAAAGGTATGGTGGTGAGCAAACTGATATAATTTATTATTAACTTCCACAGACGCTTCCTTTCTTCAATATTTAGATTTTTTAATTACATATTAAATATGATTTGCAGTGTTAGCTCAGATTACACCGACATCTTTGGTGGTATTTATTCAAGAGATGACCTATTACACATTTTTGTAAATAACCAGTTGATCCCCATGATATTTTTTTTTATCTTAAGCAGCTTAAAAATCTAAGGCCAAGAAGAAAGCATTATTAAAAGAATCTTTTCCTAGCAGAATAAGGATATCACACTTAACAAAAGCAAGGTTGTGCCACATTATTTTAATCATGAGTTGAAATTCTAACAATTTGTAAACAAAACAATTATATCAATTTATAAATTAATGTAACATTTTAAAATTTCCCCAGAAAGTGATTATATCTAATGTAGCTATCTCTATTTATTCTTGTCAACAAGGAGTACATGACCCACTAAGTATTTATAAGTAGGGATAGTGCAATTTGACGTAGAAAGAATGAGAGATAAATATTCCTTCTATCATTATAGATACAATTTAATTATCCTCCTAAAATCAATTCTTATTTTGAATCTGTTAGAAATTCATAAAGTTTTAGCAATATTAATCATTCAGTAAGACTGATATATAATCTTTTAGTTCACTTTACCTGCATCATTTAGCTCACTTTACATGATAACCAGAAGAAATAAAATTTAATGTCCCTGTATATATGGAGTATGAGAAAGATTCTTTGCTTGACCAAACTTTAGTCAGGCCCCTGAACCTTCTCTTTGGCACATCTATCCATTCATTTCCTTGTAAAATCTAGTTTTAGCAAGAATTCTGCCAAAAGTCAGGTTAATCAGAACTCCTCACTTTCCACATCTGATTACCTTGGCTACCTGAACAGGTTCCTCATCCTCCACATCTCCCAGGTGATGTCTGATCACTCTGGCCTGTCCTCAACAAGAATCCTGTTAGGTCAGCTTAGCCAGAATCTCCCTTATCCCTGACGTGTCCTAATTTTCCTTTCACTGGCCATGCTCTACACTGCTCCTTAGCTATAAATACCCACTGGCTTATGCTGTATTTGGCATTGAGCCTAATCTCTCTCCCCCACTATAATATCTCATTACAGAGGTTCCTATACATATTGCAATGATCCTGAATAAAATCTGCCTTACTATGTTTAATAAGTGTCACTGAAAATGTTTTTCTTCAACAAGTTTATGAAATACATATACGCATACATATAATTGATATATCTATTATAAAATTATTCCATGTTAAGAATTAAAAATATTATTTTGCCCATTCTGAAAAAGAATAATAGATCAAATGAGTCATTAATTTAATGACAAATATCAATTAAGCACCTTCTATAATGAGGCACCGTACTGAGTTTATTAACAAAGATTCATTAATTAATGAAACTAATAAAGAGCTCTTTGGAAGCAAGAGTCCTCATACAATGTGTTTTTTTTGACCACCTGTAATTCTTCATGAAAATATAAACAAAAAGTCACATAATACACCTACTATGTCTGTACTTCAGTTTTAGATTCTCAAGAATACAGGTGATTCAAAGGTGCACTAAAGGTTCAGAAACACTGTGGTAACTTTGAAAACTCAGAGAAGCTGATTCACAAAATAAAGAAATGACTCTAGTTATCTACATTAGAACATCATCCTGGTGATTCTAATACAAGTAATCAATGGAATACACTTGATTATTAAGATTTTTTAATTTATTTTTAAATAATCTCTACACCCAACATGGGGCTCAAACTCACAACCCCAAGATGAAGAGTCACATGCTCTACCAACTGAGGTAGCCAGGCGCCCCTACAGAGCAACTTTTGAACTTTCCTTTTGGACCAAGGTCTAGGCCTTTGAGGATTCAAGTAGCCCTGGAAGGCCTGTGAACAGCAGATTCCAAAGGTCCAGAGATCTGGCTCTTCCTTCTCAGACACAATGTCAAATACATAAAATCCCGTCATGTTACATTTTATATTTTGAAATAAGGAAACATTCAAATACTCTTAAGGCATTTACTTATTAAAACGTTCTCTGCCAAGATTTCACATTAGCTTAAAATTCAGATCAGTCTTTACCTTTCTGTAGTGAGCTCTCCACCTCAGTGTATTACATAAAAACACCTTCTCCAGCCATCAGTGTTAACAGCCACCACGCAGTGAGCCCCATGGTCAGCCTCTTTGTTCCCTAGGTGAACCAACTAGAATTTAACACTGCTCTGCTACAAAAGTCCTAACTCAAACTCATTGGAAAAGAAGTAAAACTTCTGCAAAGTGCACTTTAAGAAGAGGTACATTTTTTGCTTATGAAAAGAAACCCGTGAGTCCTCTAAGAATAATAAAAGGGAGGTTTTATACTTAAGCACATGATTTGGAGTGAAGAATTCGCATGTTGCTCTGCTGGTCCAGGCTGTCGACACTCTTCTTTTTCCTCCTGTGGGCCCCCTTCATCAAGTATCACAAAGCCTTCGGCTCTGGCATGCAGAATGTCCACCATCCTCTGCAATACAGAGTTGTTTTTGCCCTCGTTCTTCTGGCAAACCAATTCAATGTTCCTTAGCTTTCCAAAGTCGAAATCTCTCTTTCTTCAAGTCTTAAACGGTAAGTTTCAATACACTGACTTGCTGCATCAATTCACCACTTCATCATCCCCATTGCCCACACCAACTTTCTTTTGTACCACAGCCGGGCCAGTCTTAGGGGTTGCAGTGGTTCTGTGTGTTGCAATGGGTCTCTGTAGAGCTGCACTGCTAGAGTCGAGAGGCTTCTTTGGTTTGTTCAGAGCTGGAGCAACAAGAGAGGGAGCAACTGTCCTTCCTTGACCTTGTCTGGCAGCTACAGGGTCATAGTCTTTTCCATCACAGTTTGCATCAGAAAACTTCTTGAACCATGGAAGGAATTCAAAATTGTCCTGGAACTTCCCTTTTACTAATTTGTCCACAGGAATTATTTTGTCAACACCCATTCTCTTAAAATCTGCTTGTAGCATTTTGAAGTTCTGGATGTATTCGTCTTCAAGGCAATGGAGCCAGGGAGCAGCATGTCCATAAACTGACAGTAGGCAGCCCCTGAACACAACTGCTCAAACTTTGTCAGATTCAGCTTCCGAGAGACTCATTGATCCAGGTCAGCAAGTCATGTCGACTCAGGTTATGGCCGGTGACTGATGATGACTATACGTTGGTTCACTGCCATCTTGGGATCTCGGCAGGACCACATCCACTGCCCCTGACCGCTTAGGTTCAGTCTGGTTTAAACTGCCAGATCTGTCTACCAGCTCACGTGATGATCTCACACGCACTTCCCTTCCTTTCCCCATTGCGCACCAACCTACCTGAAAGTGAGGGCTTTAAAGATCAAAAGTTTATTAGCTAATCATTCTGTGGGGTAGCAACTTGGCTTGGGCTCTGATGCTCTCAGCTGGGCTCACTCTTGTACCTGCAGTCAGTTTCTAGTGCAGTAGAGGGCTGGTTGATTGTCCCTTAGGGCACATATATTTTCTGTGGGAGTTGATGGAGACTGGAGTTACTGAATACAGTTCTCCCCTGTGTGTAGCCTTAGTAGGATGTAATAACTGCGATAAAGACTGAAGTGGGGATATACCCAATCTTTATTCTCTTAACCTCATACCTCATGCCAGTGCCTGTTAGCCAAAGCCAAGAAGGGTCAAAGGGCAAGAATGCCCATGTAATGTCAGCCTCCCAGGAATAAAGAACAGGGTAAAGAAAGGTCATCTATCTAGAATATGACAAACAGAGTAAACAGCATAGAACTTATAAGCTTGTTTACCATTATTTTAATGGATATTGCAGAGATAAAAATTTGAATCTTGACTTATTCTGGTTTAAGTTAACCACAACTTTTGTGCTTTATTCCAGACAAAGCAAGAAACTTCAAGCACTTTAACTCTTTGCCTTTCCCAATTTCTACACACTGTTTTTATGGATTTTAATTATGTATTTAAACTCATCAACACTTTATCATTATCACTGTTTTGATAGAAGCAATATTTATTTGGATTCACCAATATATTTAGCCTTAATTTTTGCCTGTATCTCCTAGCTATACCCTCACTGTTTAAAGAGCAATATTTGGTATTTTCTTTAACTCAGTTCTACTATGGTAAATTATTTCAAATTTTGTGTATCTGTAAATGTCTTCTTTCATTTTCATTCTGAAATATTTTTTCTAGCTTTAAACTCCTAGCTTGACAGTTATTTTATTTCAGCACTTTAAAAATATAATTTGTCTTCTAGCTTTTATTATAGTTAGAAAATAGATTTAAGTTCTATTATTGTTCCTTTGATGGTATTATGTTGTTGTTGTTTTTCTCTAGGGGCATGTTAAAATTTCTTTTGTCTTTGCTTTTCTGCAATTTTACTCTATTGTATTACTATATAGATAAATTGTTTAAAATTCTACTTTGGAGCCAGGTTTTCTTTAACATATGGCTTATTGTCTTTATCAGTTTGGGAAATTTTCAGCCATTACCTCATCAAAATTTTGTCACCACATTCTTTCTCTTCTCCTTTAAGACTCTATAAACATGTCCCATCACATCACAGGTTCTCACCACACTCAAGGAGAAGGGATCATATAATGTATCCATATCAGAAGGGGAATCTTGGAAGACATCTTGCAAGTTTAGCTATCACAGAGAACAATATTCCTGATAGTTCTGGCAACATCATTACCTTCCATCCTGTAGTTTTAATAAGCTACTATTATGTTCAATACTAGTGACTTAACATCTGTATTTTTTTCCAGAAGAGAGAAGGATATCCTAATGGTAAAATTCCCTTTTAACGAGAGCTACTGCTACTAAATTAGGACAAAGATGGGGTAAATTAATACACTTTTGTAAGAAATCACATATGGTAAGAAATGTAAGAAACTATTTTGGATAACAAGAGAAATGAAGCTTCTTCCATGTCACTAAATAAATTACAATTTCACAACTGATAAAATTTTAAGCTATTATTTAGTTTCTGTATATTCAATATGTGGATAATACTAATTACTGTCTCTTATTTTCCCTATGCCTTTCATTTGAGTATACTCAGTGTAGAAAAAGTATATCAGGGGATACCTGGGTGGCTCAGTCAGTTAAACATCTGCCTTCACCTCAGGTCATGGGTCTCAGCTCAAGTCCTGGGACTGAGTCACACATTGGGCTCCCTGCTCAGTGGGGAGCCTGCTTCTCCCTCTACCGGCAGGTCCCCCTGCTGATGTGTTCTCTGTCTCTGTCTCTGTCTCTTTCTCTCTCTCTGACAAATAAATAAATAAATAAAATCTTTTTAAAAAAGAAAAAGTATATCAGGGAGAAAGGAAGGGTAGAGGAGATATTGAAATATGGTGACTTGATAGAAGCTTGTGTTAGAGTATTCCTTAGGGGAAAAAAAGAAATTACAGAAAGAAATCAAATAATGTAAATGTTTATTGGTTGCCTACTCCTTGTCATAGTGTTTTTTTACTGCTTACTTTTGTAACTGACACAACTGTGACCGTAAAATGGTCAACCAATATCACTCAGAACTTGCACAACATCATTAAATATTATTCCTTGTCACCATCCATCAGAGCATCCATGAATCATTTGTATAGGAATCAAGTTATTTCTCTTTCTCACAGACAAAATAGACTAAAATCCATCTTATAACCTCTACTCACTAAAACCACAAGGCACTGATTATTCTCCCTGGTCTTGTACATAGAAGCCAACTCAATCTTCATTAATTCCTGATCAGCAAGAAATAAACATCAGTGCCATTTACAGCCATCTTTCTAAATGCTCTTTCGTTTTTGCTTTTGGTTTTGACCCACTTCTAATTCAATCCGGTTTTATCTATCATCAACCAACCTTTGTTTATCATTCCCTGATTTTGTCTTCCTTTTCCTTTTTGATTTGCATACTAATTGCAGTTTCCCAGACTTGACTTGTGGTTCCTCAAGGCTTTTGTTTCAGAGTTTTTCTCTTCTCATTCCTGGTAGCCACAGAATAAATCCTCCCAATAAATACTAATTTTAACTTTCTGTGGAATGATGCATTGTTTTAGGGAATAATTCTTTTATTTGCTCTGTTTGTGTTGAGATGGTCTTATGATTAGGTATATTTTAGGAACTCTTAAAACATATAAAGCAATACATTTAATTAGGGATTCGTTAAACAAATCTGTTTTTCAGAACTTTTAATTCATTTTTGTTATTAAGATAATTTTAAATGAAATAGAATCACAGTGATTATCCAGAACAAATGACAGTTCATCAATACAAATATGCCTATTACATGTTATAAATGTTTATATAGATATACATGTATAATGTTAACTTTCTCTTGTTTTTGTCTTTGTGTTTTTGTTTACCTAATAAAATGTTACACACATTATGTCATGCTGATATTGCTCTTGCTTTTTAAGCTATTAAGAATTCCCTTGGCCACTGTTAGGTGGTATAATGATTGACCTTTAAACAGATATTTAATTTGGGGTTCTAATAACAGGTTTAGATGTAAAATATCATATTATGAAGACTTACAAGGTACAAAATAGGTATGGCATTCAGATTTTATAATAACCTTTCCTGAGGATAAGGAAGTTAAGGAAAATTTTAATATTCAGTTTTTTGTCTTTAAGATCTACTTTTATTTCAAGTGTATAAAGCAGCTGTTATCCTTTCCATTTTATTACAGTATATAGAATACAGTAAAAGAATACAGTACAAGAGAAACAGGATCTTGTTGGTTATATACATATAAGTTGAATCTTATATGATAGAGGCATTCAACATACACCCACATTTCAATTTTTCTGTCTTACAAATTAAATATCTCGTTTCAAATCACCTTACCCACTTCAGGTCATGAGTTCTGATTCACAATTACCAATTAGACCTCTTCTATGAACATAAAAAGTTGACATGTAAAGTAAATACCAATTCATGTATGAATATTATATCACTTATTAGAAAGTAATCCAGAATTCTTAGATTGTCTATATAACTAATTCATTTCAGAGTATAGAACTAGAAAAATATTAACGTATTTCTGTGTTCATATAGAATAACAGTAAGAAGGATTATCTTAGTTAGACTGTCATTATTTCTTTGTAATTAATGACTGATAGAAACATCACAATGCTTAAACATTTTACCGTTTGCTGTCTTTATATAATAAGAGAAACAAAGTTTCTAAGAACTAGTTCCCCCAAATTAAAAAATTATTACAACTTATAGCATATTTTCGTGGAAATATTGAAATTTGAGGGCGAAAATGTTTGAGTTCTTGTCCTAATTCTAAGTCTATGATGTCAGTCAAATCATTTTATGAACTTCTGTTCTTTTACATTTGTAAAATTATGTAATTATTTTTTACTTTACTAATTAACCTCATAAGCTTTGGGAATCAAATAAAATAATGTGTATAAAATTACTTTGTATACAATAAAATTCTAATAAATTTAGCTATAACTATTGTTAATATTATAAAAATTATACCATTTCTTAAGACATGTTAATAAGCCCTAATTCAATATAGTTGTGAAAAACATAGTCATTAATAACCTGTCTATTGAAGGAATCTATTATATGACCAGTACTTACTATTTCCTAGATCCTTTTAGTTATTATCTAAATCAATATTTAGAGTGTTTTTGGTAATGAGACCGAGACGAATAAGCAATTCGTGCAAGGAGCACAAATAATAACATCCAGAACCTACATTTAATTCTTGTTTTTGAATTTGAATTCTCTGAGTTTGAAGAGAAAAGCCTTGAGAAACCCACCTCAGTCTCCCTAATTTACTAATGGGAATGGAATAAACATGTTTTATGCAAACAATTGAAAGTAAATGTTAAGACTGAAATTCTGTTATAAATCAGGCATCATTCATATTTTATGAAACTCCATGTGTATAGATCTGTATATGTGAAGAATCATCAACTCTGCAAAATATGCCCTATTCAACAGGGAATCGCCATTTTAAAGGAATGGTACTGTTTCCCTGAACATGCAATCAAAATGTGTAAGTTAGCTTGGGGAAAGGCTACTTCAGGTCAAGAAATTCCAAAAGCCTCAAGCTAATTAGTATTTACTTGTTCTTCTAAGTGGTGCTGACAGGCACAATTTACTGGCTTCAAAAATGTAGAAAAAAAACTAATAAAGGAAGAAAATAAGATAAGCTATCAATGCCTACTAGCCTCAATGTCAATAGTTTTCAACCCAACTTCTAAAAGGTGCATTTATAATAAGATATTTTGATATGTCAAATGGGCCCTGTCTAATATAAACATGCCAGAAGTTTTTGCTTTGTTTTTTTTTTGTCAAATCAAATAGTGCATGCAAAATACATGTTTAAATTCTATCCCTTACCAAAATCTAAATCTATGCTTCACATAAATTCAGAGTCTCATTTTATCTTTGTATCAAACCCCATTTCTCCATCTCCATCTTTTAGTTGCCACATATGTGATCATCAGGGTAGATTGATTGTGACCAGGTTTATGGACGAATTCCTAGATGATTAAATGCAGGATGTACCTTGAAGAAATAATGAAACAAGAACAGATGGGGTGCAAGCCTTAGGAGAAGGTTATGGTAAAAGTTACGGAGGAGGTGTGGAAACACTAACGATATCACAAGAGTCACAGATGAAATAAAGTTGTTGTTGAACAAATTTCATATAAATAAAAATCATTTCTTTCTGAAGAGTCAAAATGTCTTGATTCAGGCACGTAGGTGGCTCAGTCAGTTGAGCATCTGCCTTTGGCTAGAGTCATGATCCCAGAGTTCTGGGATCAAACCCCACATCGGGCTCTCCACTCAGCAGAAAGCTTGCTTCTCTCTCTCCATCTGCTGCTCCCCCTGCTTGTGTGCTCACTCTCTCCCTCTGTCAAATAAATAATTAAAATCTTAAAAAAAAACTCAAAATGTCCTGATGCTTGCATGACAGGAAGCATGTCAAGAAGAATTCAAAGTTTTTTTGATAAACAATATTTTTCTTAATTTTTAGTGAATAGTTTCAGGCTTACCTAAGGCTTACTGAGTTTCCTACCATGTACCAAACATTTTCACATTTAATTACTGAAATCCTCATAATGGCTCTAGAAAACTGGTATTAATAATCTCACTATGCAGATGAGAAGTAACATCAGTTGCTTAAAGTAAGGCATTTTGAAAAGTGACTGAACCAGGGCACCCGGATGGTTCAGTCAGTTATGTGTCCAACTCTTGGTTTCGGCTCAGGTCATGATCTCAGAGTCATGGGATTGAGCCCCACATCAGGCTCCACAATCAACACAAAGTCTGCTTGAGATTCTCTCCCTCTCCTTCTGCCTGGCCCCTGCTCAAATAAATAAATAAATAAATCTTTAAAAGAAAAATATGACTACTTACTCAAAATCCAATATTCCTTTAAGTACCTCCAGCTGTGAAGACATTTCCTGTTATTATTGAAATGTCCCTACTAATATTGATAGAAATTTGGATTTGACAGACCTAACAGATTCAGATGAGTTCTGCAGTTCTCTTACTCTATCTCATCAGCAAGATCACCCTGATAACATCAGTTTTCTAGGACCTCACATACATGTTGCTAGCAAAACTCATAAAGTCACATAAAAGCATTCACACAAACTAAATTCTACTATCTTCATACTCAAATTCAAAGGTCCAGTCTAGTAATGCTTTAATCACCTGGCTGTGGATTACCCATTTTGCAGATTTTCTGTTACATCGTAACATCTCTGGCTAGTTTCAGTAATATTCTCTTCTCTTGGCGGGTTTAGTGTTTAGTGTTAAAAAATTCTCATCATAATGTTAACCTCGTTTTTCATCAACTGACCTTTCTTTTATTGAAGGTAACCCAGAGCAAGTTCTATAGCAAATATGGAGGTAAATTGACAATAAATCATGTTAAAGACATGAACTATGGATAGGAACTAAAATAGCATTAATTCATAAAAACTTAAGTAGCAAGGGGGCTAGGGGTTGTGTATTCTAAAGCAAAAATCCTCTTCATGACCTTCCTGATCATTATAGGTTTTCTCTTTGAAGGATATCTTTTTTATTCCACAGTAGGATGAGGGAATTTCAAAAAGAATCTATTAACTGTGCTAGAGAGCTTGACTTCTAAAAGATACAATTCCAGCTCTCTAAATTCTATGCCACTCCTGGCAGAAATGTGGCAAATATGGCTCTGTGGGTTTCTGTGAAGAGCTTTTATTGAAGAGGTTAAGACATTGTTCAACCATGACTCTAAATCCTCTCAAAATGAACACATGCTTTGAACTGATCTTTAGTCAGTCATGTACCCTATCTTCTTCTACTTTAAAAAGAATCCATGACCTTCCCAGGGTGCATATCAGCATAGAGTAATGTTTCTTTCATATATGATATTATATATTATAAGAAAAGTATACATTCAGAACAGAGTTTTAAATGTATGAGAACTAAGTCAACTTATTCTCATAAAATTTCTCTTCCTTTTAGCTTTAAAAATTTTTATTTATATTTTATATACATTCAAATATGGGTTAGAAGGTAAAATAAAAGTTATTTTATATAAGAATTGTACTTTTCATATTTTTCTTGTTTTATTATATAATAAAAATTATAAAGAGCATATACTTTTAGCAGAAAATGCAATTGAAATTTAACCACATTGTTTCCTGAGATGCAGATATTACCATGTCATCTACACTGGTGCACCAACCAATGCAGAGACTCTTGATAGGCACCTGGAGGGTCATGGCTGAGTTACAACATCCTCAGCATGAAAAATGAGTGTTGTCTCTGAGAAAAGCAGAACTCTGCCTTTTAGAGTGGTTCAAATTCAACCTCTCAAGGTCTAACATGTGTCTTCTAGAGAAAGAAAGAGAGAGAGAGACCTGTGAATAGAAACTTAAAAGATGATATTTTCAGGGGCACTTGGGTGGCTCAGTCGTTAAGCATCTGGTTTTGGCTCAGGTCATGATCCCAGGGTCCTGAGATGGAGCCCCACATCGGGCTGCCTGCTCAGCGGGAAGCCTGCTTCTCCCTCTCTAACTCCCCCTACTTGTTTTCCCTCTCTCACCGTGTCTCTGTCAAATTAATAAAATCTTTTTTAAAAAAGATTATATTTTCAGGTACAATGCTATAAAATCCCCAGGTGTAAAATAATACTATTTTTAGTCTATTTTTTCAATAAAACAAGACAAAAATAAGAAATATGCTGTTTTTCCACATTGTCATATTTAGTGGACACTTTGAGGATTTTATTTCAGCAGCAGCATCTATTGAATCTGTTGTATCCCATGCAAGCTGACAGATTAGTTTCATAAACTCACCTGGGTCACTCCTAAAGAATAATCAGAAATATTGTAGGAAAGTTTGTAGGGTGCCACATCAATAAGGTCCTAAAGTAATAGGTGATGATTAGAAGCAAGAAATATAAGCTACTTATGCTACAGAAACTCAGGTTTTACTAAAGCCTGGTGTGGCCTATGTTACATATAAACATTACAAAGGGCATTAGCCCTTACAAATTTTTCTTCCCCAAAGTCAGGTATTTTCCTGTGAACATGCCATCAGTTGGTAAAATTATAAAATGACTTTTGCAAAGTGCTCTGAATTGGTCTTATACATATAGGCTTAATAAATGATAGCTATTAATATACAACATAAGGAGTTTGCATGATATTTTAAAAGTTTAAACAGTGGAATCTTTAGGAAGATCACCATTGCAGGAACAAGGAAGCTGGATAAAGGGAAAGCAAGACAAGCAATAGGAAAGTCAATTATGAGGGTATTCTAGTACTCAGGTAGAAAAAAATAGGGAAATGTGTAGGTTCCGGGAAGAGTTTGCAAGGCAAATTCAAGAACCAGTTGGGAAATCGAATCAATAGAACTTGTTGACAGTTCTCACACTGAACAACATTTGCCAGGGGCTGTCATGCATAATTTTCTCTCAAATTTCTCAGTCTAGCATGGAAATATAAATACAGATAGTTATAAATATGTGACATTATGCAAAGAAGTCATGAGACAATATAGCAGACACTATAAATTTCATGCCTTTATCAGCTCAACCCATCTAAATTCATCTACAGCTATGGTCCAAAGTATCCAGCAGGCTGATAGCTTCATCTGATATCCTTTGCCTCAAGACTTTCCAGCACTTTGGGAGCTTACTTCACCTAACACTATAGGCTCAAGGTGGAAATGAGGAATTAACACACCAACACCGGAAGAAGCCTTAAACCAATAGGGACTGGTATTTGTAGTCCTGTTTTCCATTGGGACCATTGTGATGTACAGCTCATAGAGAGTCTCAGAGTATCCCCATTGTTATTGCAGCCCTGTTTCCCACACTGGTAAAATGATTGACACATTCTTTTCCTTACTTCATTGTCTCACTTTCCCTACTCACTTGTGCTTCCTAAGACTACTTTCCAAATTAATAAGCTGCATTTGTCTCTGTTTCACCAACCTTTTTACTTTGGTTGAGGGGTGAAAGGCTTACAAAGTAAGAGAGTTGGAATAAGAGGTGGCATTAGAAGACAGTCTTCAGAATGAGCTTTGGCAATTGTGTCACTTGATCAGATGTCAACAAGGATTACGCTGTTGTGGTAAATGGGATGGTGACAACCCTTTGTATGGTGTTAACCTTTGGCATGGTGTCGCTTCCCAAATGACTAAGATCCTCACCATGGTAGATAGGGATGAAGTACAGGTGGAAGCACACTGGCACATACAGATTCTCTAGCCCTTGAAAAATACAATACAACAAAAATGATAGTGGAGCTGACTGGTATTTTCTAGACAAGTCTTAACAAGAAAAACAGGCAATAAGCTAGCCTCCTCTTGGGGAAGAAGATCACTGACGGTTACTTGGAAGAGATGAATATATGTTAAGCTGTTAAGTGGAACTGACAAAAACAAACATTTCAATACTATAAGTGAGAAGCATCACTGTGTTGGGGAAAACTATAAGCAATCCCTCGTAGGCTAGAGTGAAGGGACTGCTGACAAATCTGGACAAGGTGTCCAAGGCCAGGTCGAGGAGGCTTTGTGGGGTTTTTTTCTGCTAAGAATAAGCAACAAAAAAATGTCTGGGAGACATATACAAATAAGAAAAATATCAAATAATCTTAAATCAATTCATTCCAGTAAGTTAGGTGATTTTTATGAGCAAGTTGAATTAGACATTTGTTAATTCACTATTCAACAAAATACTTGAAAGTGTTTTTTAATCTCAGGTCATTTTTAAATACTGCTGTGTTTTTTAAAAGTCTTGGAAAGTAGCATTTTATCATTTCAGCATTATCAGAGACTAAGAAATGCAAATACTTTAAAAAGGACATTAAAATGCATATTGATTATATGTGATCATAATAAAAATTAGCAAAGTATATTCATATATTTTTTTTTCCATTGTATAAGAAATTGTCATATTAAAATTCAACCAAATTAAAAGTCTATCACTTCTCTAATTTTGATCCTTTCTACTTCAATCTTCCTATTTTTAGAGGGTTGAAAAAACAATGAAAGGTGTTATTTCGATTTTTTTAAATATTTTATTTATTTGAGAGAAAGCGAGTGTGCATGAGCAGGATGGAGGGACAGAGGAAGAGGGAGAAGTAGACTCCCCACACAAGAGGGAACCCAAAGCAGGACTGGATTCCAGGACCCTAGGACCATGACCTGAGCCAAAGGCAAACGTTTAATCGACAGAACCACCCAGGCTATTTTGATTTTTGGTTGGATTATACACAGTGGTGTATCAGAGTGAACATAAGGTTCAACCCTGTTTACCCAGCAACATATGAACTTCTTTCTTCCAAAATTATAAGGTTGTTGAAAATAAAAGATAAATTTGGCACCATGTGACTTTTTAAACTTCCTTGTTAGAATAAAAAAAAAAAGGAGGGTTACATTTCCAGCTGCTTGTGTATTCAAAATAGTAATAGGAAAAGAAAGATGAGATATATAAAAATAAAGTAGGGCATGAATAATAACATATAGGTAACAAGAACATTCCTTCAAATCAAACAGAATAAAAGGTATAATTAGTAAGTATATTTTAATTTCATGGACATAATATACCTCTCCATTTTAAGATTATTTTAAAACTGAATATTTCAAGTCATTAAATAAAAGGAAGGAGGAAGAAAGTCTCATTCATGGGTTCTGATTTTGTGCTATGTATATATTATCCCTTTTATTATTCTACAATAATGCTACATATGAAGAAAATGGCGAAGATCTTTCTAACTCTAAAGTCAGGAATCATAGCCACAATTCTGGGCCATCTTAAACATACTCACATGTTGGAGGGGCGGAGCAAGATGGCAGAGGAGTAGGACACCTAGATTTTGTCTGGTCTCAGGAATTCAGCTGAATAGGGATCAAACCATTCTGAACACCTACAAACTCAACAGGAGATCGAAGAGGAGAGTAGCAACAACTCTCTGAACAGAAAAGCGACCACTTACTGGAAGGTAGGACGTGCGGAGAAGTGAATCCAAGGCGATATTCGGGAGGATAGACGGTGGGGGAGGGGGCCTCCTTCGTCCACTTCTGGCAAGTGATAGAGCCGCGGAGCACAAAATCGGAACTTTTAGAAGTTGGCTCCGCTGAGGGACGTCGCTGCAGTGGCTAAGCAGGGGGTGGAATCCTCCCGGGACAGTGTGGTCTCAGGACCGTCGGGGTCACAGAAAGACCAGGGGTGCCTGAGGGCGGCAGAGCTCCCAGGTATCAGAGCAGGGAAGCCAGCTGCAGAGACAGAGCCGAGGCGCGGGCTCTCAGCTCGGGGTTGCCATAAACTGTGATCCGCGGCCCAGTCGGCCACTGCTCCTCCAGCAGGGACCCAACAAGCGGCAGAGCTGGGGAGACCCCCCCTTCCTCCCCGGGGAGGAGTGGCGCGGGAGCGCACCGCAGGGATCTGCTGGGTTTGGAGACTCCACACGGGGTCAGGTGCCAGAGATACAAACGCTTGGTCACAGGCCGGGTGAGCACAGAGTGTGAGCGGAGACCAGGGAGACAGGAATGACTGCTTTTCTCTGGGGACGCACTGAGGAGCGGGGCCCCGAGTTTTCAGCTCCTCCGGGTAGAGATTGGGAGGCCACCATTTTTGACCTGGTCCTCCAAAGCTGTACCGAGAGCTTGCAGGGAACAAAAGCTCCTGAGAGCAAACCCAAGCAGCTTGCTTTGACCAGACCAACAAGGGCGGGGCAATTCAGCCTCTGGCAAAGATATTTGGAAACCACGGCAACAGGACCCTCCCCCAGAAAATCAGCAGGAACAGCCAGCAAGCCAAGAACAAGTTTACTGATCAAGGAGAACGGGAGAACTCCAGCGCTAGGGGAATACTGCACATAGAATTCATGGCTTTTTTTTACCATGATTCATTAGTTCATCAAAGTTAATTTTTTAACTGTTTTTTATAATTTTTCTTTTTCCCTTTTTCCACCAACATCTTATCAATCCCTTTTAAAAAAAAACATTTTTTATTTTTCATTATTAGAGTCATATTTTATCCCTTCCTAGTAGTTACCCTTATTTTTGGCATATATATATATAAGTTGTTCTCTCTTTAAAATTTTGAGATACAGTTTCTTCTAACAGATCAAATATACCCTAAATCACTAGTGTATGGCTTTGTTCTAGTCTCCTGCCTGATCACATTCTCTCCCTTTTTTTTTTAAACTTCTTCTTTCTTTTTTCAAACAACTTATCTTTTTTTTTAAATTTTTTTTAAGATTTTATTTATTTATTTGAGAGAGATTGAGATAGAGAGAGAGCATGAGACGGGGGAGGGTCCGAGGGAGAAGCAGACACCCTGCCGAGCAGGGAGTCTGATGCGGGACTCGATCCCGGCACTCCAGGATCATGACCTGAGCCGAAGGCAGTCGCTTAACCAACTGAGCCACTCAGGCGCCCCTCAAACAACTTATCTTATCAATTCCTTTTATAAAATCTTTTATAATTTTCATCTTTACAGTCATCTTCCATCCCTTCATTGTATCGACCCTTATTTTGTACATATATGTCTTTCTTCCTTTAAAATTTTAGGAGGCACTTTTTTCTAACAGACCAAAATACGCCCAAAATCTAGTGTGTGGCACTGATCTATGCACTAGCCTGATCATATTTGATCATATTCTGCTTTTTTTGTATTGTTCTGTTTTTGTTTTTACCTTTTTTTTTTTCTATTTCTTTTTTCTTTCCCTTTCTTTTCCCCTGGTTTCAGGTCTTTTCTGATTTGTATACAGTATATTTGCTGGGGACGTTGTTAACCTGTTAGCATTTTGTTCTCTCATTCATCTATTCTCCTCTGGACAAAATGACAAGACGAAAAAAATCACCTCAGCAAAAAGAACAAGAGGTAGTACCATCAGCCAGGGACCTACTCAATACGGACATTAGTACGATGTCGGACCTAGAGGTCAGAATCATGACTTTAAAGATACTAGCTGGGCTTGAAAAAAGCGTGGAAGATAATAGAGAAACCCTTTCTGGAGAAATAAAAAAACTAAAATCTAACCAAGTCAAAATCAAAAAGGCTCTTGATGAGGTGCAATCAAAAATGGGGGCACTAACTGCTAGGATAAATGAGGCAGCAGAGAGAATCAGTGATATAGAAGACCAAATGATGGAAAATAAAGAGGCTGAGAAAAAGAGAGATAAACAACTACAGGATCATGAGGGCAGAATTCAAGAGATAAGTGATACAATAAGATGAAACAAGATTAGAATAATTGGGATCCCAGAAGAAAATGAAAGAGAGAGGGGGGCAGAAGGTATATTGGAGCAAATAATAGCAGAGAACTTCCCTAATGTGAGGAAGGAAACAAGCATCAAAATCCAGGAGGCTCAGAGAACCCCTTTCAAAATCAATAACAACAGGTCAACACCCTGATATCTAATCGTAAAATTTACGAGTCTCAGAGACAAAGAGAAAATCCTGAAAGCAGCTCGGGAGAAGAGATATGTAACCTACAATGGTAGAAATATTAGACTGGCAACAGACCTATAGACAGAGACCTGGCAGGCCAGAAAGGACTGGCAAGATATCTTCAGAGCACTAAACGAGAAAAATATGCAGCCAAGAATACTATATCCAGCTAGGCTGTCATTGAAAATAGGAGAGATCAAAAGCTTCCAGAACAAACAAAAACTAAAGGAATTTGCAAACATGAAAACAGCCCTCCAAGAAATATTGAAAGGGGTCCTCTAAGCAAAGAGAGAGCCTAAAAGCAGCATAGATCAGAAAGGAACAGAGACAATATACAGTAACAGCCACCTTACAGGCAATACAATGGCACGAAATTCACACCTTTCAATAGTTACCCTGAATGTAAATGGGCTAAATGCCCCAATCAAAAGACACAGGCTATCGGATTGGATTAAAAAACAAGACCCATCAATATGCTGTCTGCAAGAGACTTATTTTAGACCCAAAGACGCCCCCAGATTGAAAGTGAGGGGGTGGAAAACCATTTACCATGCTAATGGACAACAAAAGAAAGCTGGGGTGGCAATCCTTATATCAGACAAATTAGATTTTAAACCAAAGACTGTAATAAGAGATGAGGAAGGACACTCTATCCTACTTAAAGGGTCTATCCAACAAGAAGATCTAACAATTGTAAATATCTATGCCCCTAACATGGCAGAAGCCAATTATATAAGGCAATTAATAACAAAAGCAAAGAAACACATTGACAACAATACAATAATAGTGGAGGACTTTAACACCCCCCTGACTGAAATGGACAGATCATCTAAGCAAAAGATCAACAAGGAAATAAAGACTTTAAATGACACACTGGACCAAATGGGACTTCACAGACATATTCAGAGCATTCCATCCCAAAACAACAGAATACACATTCTTCTCTAGTGCCCATGGAACATTCTCCAGAATTGATCACATCCTAGGTCACAAATCAGGTCTCAACTGGTACCAAAAGATTGGGATTATTCCCTGCATATTCAGACCAAAATGCTTTGAAACTAGAACTCAATCACAAGAGGAAAGTCGGAAAGAACTCAAATACATGGAGGCTAAAGAGCATCCTAAAAGAATGAATGGGTCAACCAGGAAATTAAAGAAGAATTAAAAAAATTCATGGAAACCAATGAAAATGAAAACACAACTGTTCAAAATCTTTGGGATACAGCAAAGGCAGCCCTGAGAGGAAAGTATATAGCAATACAAGCCTTTCTCAAGAAACAAGAAAGGTCTCAAATACACAACCTAACCCTACACCTAAAGGAGCTGGAGAAAGAACAGCAAATAAAGCCTAAACCCAGCAGGAGAAGAGAAATAATAAAGATCAGAGCAGAAATCAATGAACTAGAAACCAAAAGAAGAGTAGAACAGATGAATGAAACTAGGAGCTGGTTCTTTGAAAGAATGAACAAGATTGATAAACCCCTGGCCAGACTTATCAAAAGGAAAAGAGACCCAAAACAACAAAATCATGAATGAAAGAGGAGAGATCACAACCAACACCGAAGAAATAAAAACAAGTATAAGAACATATTATGAGCAACTCTATGCCAGCAAATTAGATAATCTGGAAGAAATGGGTGCATTCCTAGAGATGTATCAACTACCAAAATTGAACCAGGAAGAAATAGAAAACCTGAACAGACCTATAGCCACTAAGGAAATTGAAGCAGTCATCAAAAATCTCCCAAGAAACAAAAGCCCGGGGCCAGATGGCTTCCCAGGGGAATTTTATCAGACATTTAAAGAAGAATTAATACCTATTCTCCTGAAACTGTTCCAAAAAATAGAAATGGAAGGAAAACTTCCAAACTCATTTTATGAGGCCACCATTACCTTGATCCCAAAACCAGAAAAAGACCCTGTCAGAAAGGAGAATTACAGACCAATATCCTTGATGAACATGGATGCAAAAATTCTCACCAAAATACTAGCCAGTAGGATCCAACAGTACATTAAAAGGATTATTCACCATGACCAAGTGGGATTTATCCCTGGGCTGCAAGGATGGTTCAACATCCTCAAATCAATCAACGTGATACAATACATTAACAAAAGAAAGAACAAGAATCATATGATCCTCTCAATAGATGCAGAAAAAGCATTTGACAAAGTACAGCATCGTTTCTTGATCAAAACTCTTCAGAGTATAGGCATAGAGGGTACATACCTCAATATCATAAAAGCCATCTATGAAAAACCTACAGCAAATATCATTCTCAATGGGGAAAAGGTGAGAGCTTTTCCCCTAAGGTCAGGAATGCGGCAGGGATGTCCACTATCACCACTGCTATTCAACATAGTATTAGAAGTCTTAGCCACAGCAATCAGACAACAAAAAGAAATCAAAGGCATCCAAATCTGCAAAGAGGAAGTCAAACTCTCACTCTTTGCAGATGATATGATACTGTATGTGGAAGACCCAAAAGACTCCACCCCAAACCTGCTAGAACTCATACAGGAATTCAGTAAAGTGGCAGGATACAAAATCAATGCACAGAAATCAGCGGCATTCCTATACACCAACAACAAGACAGAAGAGAGACAAATCAAGGAGTTGATCCCATTTACAATTGCACCCAAAACCATAAGATACCTAGGAATAAATTTAACCAAAGAGGCAAAGGATCTGTACTCAGAAAACTATAAAATACTCATGAAAGAAATTGAAGAAGACACAAAGAAATGGAAAGACGTTCCATGTTCATGGATTGGGAGAACCAACATTGTGAAGATGTCAATGTTACCTAGAGCAATCTACACATTCAATGCAATCCCCATCAAAATACCATCTGCTTTTTTCAAAGAAATGGAACAAATAATCCTAAAATTTGTATGGAACCAGAAGAGACCCCAAATAGCCAGAGGAATGTTGAAAAAGAAAAGCAAAGCTGGTGGCATCACAATTCCGGACATCCAGCTCTATTACAAAGCTGTCATCATCAAGACAGTATGGTACTGGCACAAAAACAGACAGATAGATCAATGGACCAGAATCGAGAGCCCAGAAATGGACCCTCAACTCTATGGTCAACTTATCTTTGACAAAGCAGGAAAGAATGTCCAATGGCAAAAAGACAGTCTCTTCAACAAATGGTGTTGGGAAAATTGGACAGCCACATGCAGAAGAATGAAACTGGACCATTTCCTTACACCACACACAAAAATAGACTCCAAATGGTTGAAAGACTTAAACGTGAGACAGGAGTCCATCAAAATCCTAAAGGAGAACACAGGCAGCAACCTCTTCGACCCCAGCCGCAGCAACTTCTTCCTAGAAACATCGCCAAAGGCAAGGGAAGCAAGGGCAAAAATGAACTATTGGGATCTCATCAAGATAAAAAGCTTTTGCACAGCAAAAGAAACAGTCCACAAAACCAAAAGACAACCGACAGAATGGGAGAAAATATTTGCAAATGACAGATCAGATAAAGGGCTAGTATCCAAAATCCATAAAAAACTTATCAAACTCAACACCCAAAGAACAAATAATCCAATCAAGAAATGGGCAGAAGACATGAACAGACATTTTTCCAAAGAAGACATCCAAATGGCCAACAGACACATGAAAAAGTGCTCAACATCGCTCGGCATCAGAGAAATCCAAATCAAAACCTCAATGAGATACCACCTCACACCAGTCAGAATGGCTAAAATTAACAAGTCAGGAAACGACAGATGTTGGCGGGGATGTGGAGAAAGGGGAACCCTCCTACACTGTTGGTGGGAATGCAAGCTGGTGCAACCACTCTGGAAAACAGTATGGAGTTTCCTCAAACAGTTGAAAATAGAGCTACCATACGATCCAGCAATTGCACTACTGGGTATTTACCCCAAAGATACAAATGTAGGGATCCGAAGGGGTACGTGCACCCCAATGTTTATAGCAGCAATGCCCACAATAGCCAAACTGTGGAAAGAGCCAAGATGTCCATCGGCAGATGAATGGATAAAGAAGATGTGGTATATATACACAATGGAATATTATGCAGCCATCAAAAGGAATGAGATCTTGCCATTTGCAACGACATAGATGGAACTGGAGGGTGTTATGCTGAGTGAAATAAGTCAATCAGAGAAAGACATGTATCATATGACCTCACTGATATGAGGAATTCTTAATCTCAGGAAACAAACTGAGGGTTGCTGGAGTGGTGGGAGGTGACAGGGATGGGGTGGCTGGGTGATAGACATTGGGTAGGGTATGTGCTATGGTGAGCGCTGTGAATTGTGCAAGACTGTTGAATCACAGATCTGTACTTCTGAAACAAATAATGCAACATATGTTAAGAAAAAAGAAAAAGAAGAAGATAGCAGGAGTGGAAGAGTGAAGGGGAGTAAGTCATAGGGGGAGATGAACCATGAGAGACGATGGTCTCTGAAAAACAACCTGAGGGTTCTAGAGGGGAGGAGGGGAGGGGGATGGGTTAGCCTGGTGATGGGTATTAAAGAGGGCACATTCTGCATGGAGCACTGGGTGTTATGCACAAACAATGAATCATGGAACACTATATTAAAAACTAATGATGTAATATATGATGATTAACATAACAATAAAAAAATTTAAAAAACATACTCACATATTTGTACACTTTGCAGAGTTTCATTGTGCCAATAATAACTCTTTAAACTAGAATTAGAGCATTATTATTACACCCAATTTTAGAAAGATGGAACACCCCGAGGGGTGCTAAATGACTTTTCTGAGTTTATCTAGATAAATAGTCCAGGATTTCTGTTTTTCCACTTATATAAGGGTTTTAATCATTCTAAGTTGCATACCACTGTAGGACTTTTGCCCTATGACTTATTACTAGACTTGTACACTGTGATGGAAAATTATATACAATTTAAAACTATTTTAGATACTTCTTTCCATCAAAAAATAAAAAAATGACTATTTTAGAAAATAAAGCTAAGAAAATTGGCAAGTATAAAAAATATAGAAAAAATTAATGGCATTACTAGTCTAACTAAATCAAATTGTTATTAATACTTTGCTGCATTCCCATTTTTCCCATTCCTAATTTATTTGTAATCATACTATAGTAACTTTTTGCATTTTTTATTTTCAAATGTTTTTATGGATGTCTAGTTGAAACAATGTTACATTAGAGTCAGGTGTACAACATAGTGATTTAATAACTGTGTATGTTATGGTATGCTCACCACAGTATAGCCATCCTCTATCACCATACAACACTATCACATTAACATTAACTACATTCCCTATGCTGTAACCTTTATTACCATAACATTCATCCCATAATTGGAAACCTGTATCTTTGCAGGATTTTTTTTAACCATTTAAACCATATTCTTTTCTTGTCTGTGAGATTTTTCTTTTTCATATATAACTTGTTGAAAAGCAAACAAGTATTCATTTACATAGCTTATTTTAACATGTCTTCATAAAAGGGATATTAAATATGATTTTAGTAGAGGGCATTAATTTTATTAGTCTCCAACATGTTACAATGTTTTGCATATTTATATTATTATTAATAAATGAAATCATGAATACTCAAATGTTGCTTCTAATAAAGTTGTCCTTTGCTTATTCTATTCCAAAATAATAATAAACTTTGTTTCTTACAGATATTGTTACAAATATCTTAGAACAACAAGTCACTTGTTAAATGGGAGACTTTTTACTATTCTCTAATAAAAATTTTAAAAGCTGAACTTTGGAGCATAAATCCTTCAGAGTAATTCTTGATTCTTATCCACATCTATTTGAACTTTTTTATGTCAACTTTCTCTGTTTTATTTTATATATTTTCTTAGACTCTGAATTGTGTGATGAGAACTTCATTCTCTGTTTAAACTGGAAAGAAAAATGCTTCTCTACGTAACAAAAGAGATCCACTGTAAGCTCTGTTTTCTGTGACCAGGGTTATGGCCGTGGCTTACCAGCTGACTGATTGCCTAGTTTGACTGATATATCATAGCCTGACTATTACATCACAGTGGAGGGAGAAATTATAAAAACAACCTGTTTTCTTAAACGGGATTAGTTTATTTTAGCTCTGTTTTTAAAAAAATCTATTCTCTTTCTACCCTTTATGGAAATTAAAAGTTAGTCTTTAAAATTAGAGTCAGTTTATATAAGTAACAATATAAAATGAACCCTTCAGCATTTAGAATCAATTGTTTTGTGACCCCATTAATTCTGCTTGTTGATGTATTCATTTTTAAGCAGGTCTTTATATTTTGGTCTTCCATGCCCTCCTTCTGGATGATCAGAGTAAGTTCCCACAGCCGTCCTCAGATCACAGACACTAGATTTCCTTATTACATTTCCTTTTTTTTTTTGCAAAAATAACATTTTTCTAACTTTTCATATACTACTTCTTTATGTTAAATGAGCTCAACTATTACAAAAAATTTAAGAATGAAAGTTAACATTTCCTTCAATATTACCATATTAAGATAGTCACAACTAGCATTCTAGAATAAACCTTTCATATATTTTAATGTATGTGCATATATATATTTGTGTGTGTGTGTGTGTGTGTGTGTGTAAATATTCCAATCTGAAGCAACTCTACTTATAATCTTATAGTAGTGTGTACATAGACTTGTATTTATTTTTGTCACTTTTTACTTTACAAAAATGGAATTTTTTTTTTATGCATCTTGGCATAATGAAGGCATTAGGGGTCCACATAATATTTCACTAAGTGGATAAACCAGGATTTATTCAAGCATCTGTTAATGAATGGACTTTCACTATGTTTCCAGATTTTGCTTTTATTAATAATGCTGTAATAATCATTGTTTTGTACATATTCTTATGTTTTGGTGTTTTTATCTATGAAGCAGATTTCTTGAGTATGTTTGTTGGGTCAAAATATGTGTATTTATAACAATATATATTAAGAAGCTGTTTTACAAAATGACTCTAAAATTTGCATTCCTGGGGCACCTGGGTGGCTCAGTTGGTTAAGCGACTGCCTTCGGCTCAGGTCATGATCCTGGAGTCCCAGGATCGAGTCCCACATCGGGCTCCCTGCTCGGCAGGGAGTCTGCTTCTCCCTCTGACCCTCTTCCCTCTCGTGCTCTCTATCTCTCATTCTCTCTCTCTCAAATAAATAAATAAAAAATATTTAAAAAAAATAAAAAATAAAAAAATAAATAAAATTTGCATTCCTAATAGTAATCTATGAGTTTATTCATTTTGTCATTCCATTCAACATAAACTATTTTAATTTTTTTATTCCTTCATGCATCCATTCATGCATCTATTTATGCTTTTGCTTAATCTGATGAGTGAAAAATAATATCTCATTGTTTCTTTAATGTGCAATTCCCTAATTACTGGTAAATTTGAGCATTTATTCACATATTTGTGAATATGGATATCCCCTTATTGAAATGCTTATTTATATACTTACCCACTCTTCCATTATTATCTTTTCCTAATCAGTCTGTAAGCTTTTATTGTAAAATATAGACATTATCCCTCTATTTGTTGTATTTTCTGAAAACATTCTAATTTATCATGTTTCTGAATTATTTTATATTGTATATTTCCAAATAATTTTTGTCATAAAATTTATCTCCCAGAGTTACATGTATTAGCTAAAATTATCTATCACTACTAAAATTTTAAGATATTTATTATATACTTAATTAAATTTGACAACTGTAACTATTTATCTGAAATTTTGTTTTATTTGTGGTTTGTTGTAGACATGAATTTTTTCTTCCTGGTAAATAACCAATTATTATGGCCCCATTTATTATGTAAACTCACTTTTCTTTGCTCAATTGAAATACAAACTTGGTCATATATTAAATCCTCATATATAGTCAGATCAAATAGTCAACTCTTTTCTATATTTTTAATCTATTTTTTCTTCATAATGCAGTATCTCTATGTTTTAAATGTGGTTGGATTTACTGAAATTTATAATATTTTGTAAGCTCCCCACATTATTCAACTTTTTCATTGAGTTATTACATATTATCAGATATTTCTCCTTCCATATAAAATTCAATATTGTAATGTAATGTAAAAGATATTATTATCATTATGTTTGAAGTAGAATTAAACTGATCAAATAATAATTTAAGAAATATTCACATTAAGTCTTTCTAAGGATATTTATACATATCATTTATTTGGAAGTTCTAGATAGAATGTAAATGGCTACTATTACTGTAAATGAAGTTCTTAAAATCTGTACTTCAAATTCTATTGCACATCCCCATATTGGAACAGCTCCTGAAAACCTCCAAGATCATGGGTCAGCTCAGCCCTGATCAATGGGAGTCACTCGGTTTCAAATGTTATATATCAGGAATTTTCTGAAGATGTAAGAAACAGTTTCCCCAAAAACTACTGGTCTAAAATGTGATGATGAATGATTTAATGATGGCAAAATAAAAATCATCCCCTGTGCTCATGAATAGACACGTGAGCATGTAAAGAGATTACTCTAAATATTTGCAAGTTATTAGATAAGCATTTCACTAGTAACTCAACTTAGAACTTCCATGAGAAAGGAGTTCTTGTCTTAAACATATTATGGAGATTATACTGAAGTTATTTTAATAGGCAGGCTAACAACTGGTTAAAGAGATCTCATTCAAGATTTTTGGCTATAACAAGGGGTGCCTGGGTGGCTCAGTAGGTTAAGCATCTGCCTTCAGCTCAGGTCATGGTCCAAGGGTCCTGGGATGGAGCCCCATGTTGGGCTCCCTGCTCGGTGGGGAGCCTGCTTCTCCCTATCCCTCTGCTGCTCCCCCTGCTGTGCTCTCTCTCTCTCTCTCTCTCTGTCAAATAAATAAATCTTAAAAAAAAAAGATTTTTCAAAAAAATTTTTCGTTATAACACAAATATTTTACTTAAATTTTTGTTGGATCACTGGTGGATCCAACTGAGTTGGATCAAATTCAGATTGATTGAATGAAAACTCTTTATACTTCCTTCAACTCTCCCTATGTCTCCCCTAAAGAATTGCAATAATTATCCATTAAGAATTTTTTAACCCTTTGATAATCTAACTTCATAGCCAAATATACCCTTGACACTCTATCCCTGTTACTTAATGTTATCTGCACGGTTTTAATAAAAATTTTCATTTCCTCTGAAGAAAACAGTGAAAATCTTAAAATCTGACAAGGCTTGTGAAGAGCCTCTACTCCAATCAAGTCCATATTTTTCTTCATTTTATAATCCACATTGTGTGAATTGCCTGTTTTTGTGTTCTTTTGTATGAAGAAAGATTTCTGGATTAGTGAATGTTTCATTTCACTATGGTTTAAGCTTATATAAATATGGGAATTTGAGAGATATAAAATTTAAAGTCATTTTATCTGCAAAAATCAAAAACATTCCATTTGTGAGAGATTAGTCTCTGGAGCTAGACAGGGTTCTCATTAACACTCCTCTAGCTAGAAGTCATTGGACCTTGGACTAATTAGTTATATTTTGTGCCTTCAATTTTCTTATACTGAGGATTAAATGAGTTAATAACACAGGTAATTGCTTATAAGATTTCCAGTATGTTAGTTATCATTATTGTTTTTACCTGACTCAACAATTTTGAATCATTAACTAAGAATTGCACTTACAAACACATGTAGACACAGGTGTAATGATTTACATCCATCCAATCAAGAAGCAATCATGTCCTATTATCAAACCAGGGTTTCTTGTTTTCTTATCCAATTCACTTTCACACACTGCTGGAGCCAAGTTCTATTTGCGTATATGACATATTTAAAATAAAAAAGGAAAAAAAATCAATCTGCTTCTCCCTCTCCCTCTGCCCCTACCCCTGCTCATGTGTTTTCTCTCTCTCTCTCAAATAAATAAAAAAAATCTTTAAAAAAAAGAAAATAGCTATTCATTGAATGTATTTATAGAATGCATTAATGAATGAAAACTGAACACTTCATAAAAAATTGTTTAAAGCAAAAAAATTCTATTTGAATTCCACTTTTTTAATAATTAGATAATAATCTCAATGGAGTTAAAATCATTCATGGTCTTGTGGAAGAATTATTTTAAATCAAAATTTATTATTTTAACTAACTACCCTTAGCTAATACAGCATTTTACATGCTATTTCTAAATATGTTTGTGTTTTTAGTAATAATTGCCAAGGCCTATAGTTAATATACGAATTACTGGAAAAATTGTCTATTTTGAGCTAGACCTACTAATTTTTCATGACACAGAAAGGCCAGTTGGTCCTAGACTGCTTATTCTTTATCTTATTTTGAACTATTTTTATGAGGTAATACAATGCTTTTCTTTTAGACCACACTCTCAGTCTTAAAATGGAGTAAATTTTCTATGTCTTAGAAAAAGTTTATAGTTGTCTTTCTAGGATCTTCCTTTCTCTTGCCCAACTTTGAAACTGTCTAGTGTGTTTTGGTGGAAGTGATTGTTTAGCCATAATATTGTATGGAAAACTCCTAAATACATTGGGAAGAATATTGGTTTTGTACTTTTAAGCCTGTTTAAAAACTTGGCTCTCCCCTTCGTTACTTGAGTAACTTTTAACAAATTGTTACTAAACCTGTAAACTTCACTGGGCTGCACTGTTAGAAGGAATAGCGTCACTTACTTTATGTTTTGGTTGTGAATGGAGTATCTGGTATATAGGAGATGCTCAAAATACTGCACACATCCCTTTCTTCTTCTTTGATGGCAGCACATGAGGCTTATTTACCTCTTAACTATTTGTGTTTGGGAGAGATGGTTTTCTACTACAAGGAGGAAAACTGCCTACTCTATTCTGGCTTCAAAGAAGGTTGGCTGAAATTCTGTAAATTAATTTTCATCAGGTACCCAGTCCCTAAATTCAATTTATTAAATAATTAATTTGTATCATTAGATACTAGCTCAGGAGATAAAACAACAAAATCACACAAAAGTTTAATAATTAAACAAAATTCTAATTTACTCTAAGAAACCTAAATATTATGCCAGAACTATTGGAAAGTATACATTGATGGGAGGCAAAATCAATTATTGAGCTAACAGGGCCACCTGGGTGACTCAGTCAGATAAGCGTCTGCCTTGGGCTCAGGTCATGATCCCGGGGTCCTGGGATTGAGTCCCATAGCAGGCCCTACTCTGCGGGGAGCCTGTTTCTCCCTCTCCCTCTGCCTGTCTCTCTCTCTCTCTTTCTCTGTCTCTCTCTGTCTCTCATGAATAAATAAATACTTTTTTAAAAAAATTATTGAGCTAACAGTCAATAAAAATGAATAGATTATGTATCTTTATGTCTCCATTTTAACTAAGAACTTGAAACTAACCTTTCTAGGTGTTCTGGCTCCTTGGGCAGAGCTTGGGTAAATAACCTTTTATGCTTCTTTTTTTCTTTTAATCTATGTTTAAACTAGCTACCTTCTGAAACTTATTTTGTTTTCAAATAATATTCACTAAAGTCAAAAAGTTTGTAATTTTTAAGTTCATTATAATACTGAGGAGATATCAAAGCCACACTTCAAATCATCACTATAAAGTCAGTTACAAGTCCAAATGAGAAATTTATTATATATCGTTTAAAATAATCTCACAAGCAATGGAAATCTAATCTCCAAAGCCCCTAATAAACCATAGGCACACTATACATTCATTTGATTATGCATACTTCAAGTATTAACTTAAGAAATTGGCTGCTGTGAGCCATGCTGGTAACAATAACTTAGGTAATGAACATTGGCTTTCATTATAGAAACGTCTTTTATTTTAGAACTCAAATTCATTACACATTAATGCAAAATTATATATTAGGCATTGTTTCTCTGTCTGTATTTCAGATGTGTTGTTTTTGTTCCTTTGCACTGTATATATTTCTCATTCCTCTCACTTTCTGATTCCATCCAATTGGCAACCTCATAATTATAACCAAACCTCTTCTCTCCAGCTCCACTGCTCCTGCTTTAATTCAATCTTACATTGATTTTTTCCTAAAAACAATTTTAATATCATCCTAATTAATGTATTTCTCTCATATTTTTCTAGTAATTCTTGCACATAATATTAGAGTCATCATTATGAAGTCCAGAAAACCTTCATCCCTTATTTCAAATTACCTTTTGGCTGATTTTCAGTTCCCAGAATGAGGCACGCATTTTCAGAATCATATAACATTTTTCTTCCTAGTGTTTTCCCACTTTAAAATTAAATAGTTTGAGGTTCAGTTCAGAAGTCACTTGCAAATATGAGCCTTCTCTGATTCCCAGGAAGATTTTTTCTCTTGTAATATACTATAAAGGATTGGCCGACCTTGGTCACATTACTTAATCTCTACAACTTGTAAAATGTATGAAATAGATGTAAATATCTTATAAAAGTGTCTGGAACTTAGTATGAACTATGTCATACTAACTTCATTATTATTATTATTATCATTATTATATTTGTTTTAGCAGAGTTTTGTTGGTATGTATTTCCCACTAAGCTGTTAATATTCCTAGATTCAGGAATAAGTCATCCTTTTGATTTATAAAACCAATCACAATGCTTGCATTCAGGTGTCCAGAAATATATGAAAATGAATAAAGGAAAACTAATAATTTAACATCAACTAAGAAGAAATTATGCACGGAGAGAGTGGTGAAACATGGGATTTCACCATGAGTGAGGGGACATAACAATGACTCTTTGCCATACTTCAAGATTTGGAGAAATTGCTAAAGGAAGCATTCCCTGGGGAGAAAAAAAAAAGGAAAGGAAAAAGGATTAAAAAAAAAAGTTTGACAGTGGTCATTACACCAGAAATTGACATCCTCAGTAAAAAAAAAAAAAAAAAGAGAGAAAATTATTGTATTGGTAATTTATTAATCTATTAGTGTGTAATAACACCTCAAAATTTATTAGTTTGAAACAATCAAAATGTATTTTTACTAATGATTCTGTAGGATGACTGGGTTCAGCTGCACAGTATTGTTCCATGTTATATTTGCTGAAGTCACTTTTATGAAGTCATCTGAAAAATGCCCAGGGCTGGAATATCCAAAAGAGCCTCATTCTTAGGTCTGGCCCAGTTTGGAGTGACTAGAATATCTAGAATCTGGCTGGTTCATTTTCTCTCTCTCTCTCTCTTCTTTCTGCCTGTTTCTCTCCTTGGACTCCCATTATTCATTAGCCTAACCTAAGCTTCTTTACATGGTGCCCAGATCTCAAGAGGATGAAATCTATAAGACCTCTTAAGACCTAGGTAGAAAAGTCACACAGGATAACTTCCACTGCATTTTATTGGCCAAATCAAAGCCCAAGGACCAGCCTAGGTTCACAGGAAGAGAAATATCCTCCACCTATTCATCGGAGGAATGGCGTACTAGTACAAGAATAGGAGGTATTGGTGGCCATCATTGCAGATGATCTACCATTATCATCTTTTTGGCAGCAGAAAGTCACACCTGTTGTGATAGATATTTATTTTAGGGGAGGTGAAGATGGTGATAGAAGCATTGTGGATTTCTTTCTTTCAAGCTTTTTTTTTTTTTAACTTTAAATAGTTCTCAAAATTCTTTCTTGAATGTAATTGCCAAGTAATTATAACATGGCCAACCATTTTATATAAAATATTTAGAACATAGAAAAAAATTTACATGTAATAGTTGAAATATTCTCTGAGATGTTTGATGTTTGGCCATGTCCTTCCTAGTTTTAGCTGCATAGAAAGTCTCATCCCAAATGTCCAATTATATCTCTCCTCCTAGACCACATGAATAAACTACTCCAAATTACCCAAAGGTACCCAGTACAATCCTTCATGGACCACATAAATACGTATTAGTAGATACGAATTTTATATATGATGTATTTAGCTAATTAATTGTGAATTCATTTAGTTGATCAAGTACTATAGAATCCAATTTGACACTCCTTTGGAAATGGACTGAGTAGAGTTGGATGAACCCACATCAGGTCTGGCAAAGACCAATAAAATGGCTGCTATAACTAATAGAATGGTAAACACCTGAGAAAGTAAACACCTAAGAAAGTAAACACCTGAGATCTCATTTGTCATTTTCAGTGCAATGTTTAAGTCCAATGCCATAATTAAAGTGTCACTGATGAGTAGTTACTGAGATATATTGAATTTGAGTTCGCAAAAGCTCTCAAGTTCCCCCCCATTGGTCAAGTGGAATTCTCAAGATGCAAATAGATAGAATATAGAAGAAGCACAACCTATCAATAATCGTATATTCACTCAGTACAACTAATCTATTCAGCCTGTTCTACAATAGAATAAAACAATAACAGTAAAGGAAATCCACATCACTAGAGTAACAGGGGCTTAATCTGTGGTAAGTGACCTCTAGGCAAGAAAGGTCCAAATACAGCAGTAGCTGCAACAAAACAAGAGCCACAAATTTTGAGAACAAGAGAAAGGAAAATTAGGGAAGAAAAAAATGAAGAAGCACAGTTTAACATAGTTTTGTCACAGAAATGTAAGCTTCTACAGTAACATTTAAAAACATGAAAAATGTATGATGGTAAGGCACCTAAAGAAGCATGGAAAAGCAAGCAAACAGAAACAAGGAACAGATGTCCTGTACAAAGTGCTATAAAATAAATGATAATTATTAAACACAAGATCTGTAATATAACTGATACAATCTAGATTTCCTATATAGGTTGCACTATAACCAGTGTATAACAGAACATTTCCAGAAAACAATTACAGTCTGCCCGTTTCATATAGACCTTTCAGCACAGACCTTGAATAGACTTTATTTTCCTAGATGGCACTGGTGCTAGGCTTTCATTTTATCATAAACATATTTTGAAAGGTTGAAACACTTATTGTTACTATTTTGTCATCACTATTATCTGCCTAGCACCAGTGACTTTCAATGTTTCTTCCACACCCCTTTCTAGTACTCTATCTAGAGTATTAAAGTTTTCTGAAATTCAAGCTGTATCAATTGAACAAGTCATTTTTTTCTGTTCTTTCATGTCAAAGATAGTATGAAATGGTAAGAATACAAAGACTTTAGAATAAAAGAGAAATGGCTTTGAGTCCTTAACATTTGCTGGTATTTAATTTCTTACTCTCATACTATGATGTCATGATTTATAGTTTTAGGTACAAAACATATCTCAATCTCCACCTTCACCTAGTGCTCCAAAGAATATAATTAGGTCTTTTCTGTGCTCAAATTGAAGAACATTCAGGCCCCTCTCTCCTCCTTATTTGGCAAAAGTCATTCAGGTGTTTATACAAATGACAAATGTCATTTAATCTGTTTCATTGTTTGAACCATGATTTAGAATAGTCACTTGCTGAAAATTTGTTAAGTTCATAACTACTACCAGAAGCAGGTGGTTCAGAGTAATGTTCTACACTGCTGGGATAGTCACAAAGCCGGAGGCATCCAGAATATTGACTGTCTAGAGAAATTTCCCTCAAATGCTGCTATTGTCATTCTCGAGTCAGGTAAAGATTACCCTGGGTGTTCCTGCCCAAGGTCCAGCACTGATTTATTCTGTTATAACATAGAAGTGGGAACTTAGCTCTGCCTTTTGAGGTTGGTAGACTCTCATCTACCAATAAACTCCCCCATGCTGCTGGAGATGTTACCAAAGGCAGTAATGGCTGAAAATAGGATATTTGGATAAGATTTTCTGTCCAACACTATAATGGTTGTGAGTAATGAATAAGTTGCTGTCGCTGCTATCAATGTCCTACAGAAACCTCATTATACCTCAACATTAACAAGATTATTACATAATAAAATTTGCTTAGACTTTTAAGTCCTCACAGACTCAGTTATTTTCCCAAAGCACATTCTTACTCAGAGAAGGCCTGGTCAGGCAAAGTCCTGAGGTCTGCTTAATTTCTGCAGTGAATTTATCCAATGGTCATTTGATTTCATATGTTTCCCTCCATTGCCTTTGGCTTTGCTGACAGATTTCTGAAACTAAATTTCAGGAACCAATGATTATATACCAAGACCATTCCTGCTCATATATTCCCTGTATGCTTCATGGAAGCTTGATTCTTTCTGCTCCAAAAAGCTCAAAAATTTGTATTCTTAAAGTTTCTTTCAGATTTTCACTTCATCAACAATACTTCTACATTAGCATCATTAGATTCTCCATCATCATTTTCATCAGTAGCAGCTAAGGAAGCAGCTGTCAATTATCTTTACAATAGTGATCAGGGCGGATATGTTTATGATCTCTTCAACTCTAACAGTCTACATACTTTGTTCAAGATATTAATAGCCTGAGATTCATCAAAGAATGGGCTTCCTGGTATAAAATCAATGTTTTCTAATTAAAGAATATTTTTAGAATAAAAATGAAGTAAATAGCAGTGATTATTTAAAAATAATTTTTTCACTTTTTGTACATATTTTCATTCATTTAACATTCACTTTTAATTCACATTTTCAATATTATTTCCTTTCTAATTGCCATATTTATATAATGGCTTATTCTTCATAATAATGATTCAGTAAGTCATATGTTGACACATTAACAATGATACTATGCCAATAAATAAGTCCTTTTTTCTCATGTAGCAGAGTAACATAACGATCTCTTGTATGTTTTAAGACAACCAAATTCCAATACATGTAAAGGGGACAAAATATTTTATAAGCCCCCTGTAAATTTGAGAAATAATTTTAGTAATAATTATTCAAAATTTTATGTGTTCCCTTGTTAATCTTGTGTGATTTCTAGAACAAAATGGTTTTCTCCCAAATAGGTCATCAGTGAATAATCATTTCAAATGGTATATTGTCATACACAATTTAACTACTTAAAAGCATAAAGAATAAACATTTATGGTTCCTGGCTTTTATTTTCTCTTTATCTTTAATGGCTTTAGAAAATTAAATGCATTCAAAGTAGATTAAAATAAAATTCTTATGGTAAGTTCTTTCTTCTCTTAATAATATAATGTGTATAAAACAGCACTATCTGTTCTGTTTCACATTCCAAACGCTAGAAGATTTTAGGGAAGCCATCTACAAATGCTAATATGGCAGGAAATTAAAATAGTTTCCTTTCTATAAGTATTTTAGTGCATTTCTTGTATTTTAAAATGTATGGTCTTGCCATAAATACACTTTGTATATACCACAAAATTAGCACTTTAATGAGCATGATCTTTGAGAAAGATTCATCTTACTGTGTGAAAGAGATTTCCATTTTCAAGTGACGACTTCTATTTTAAAGATTAGCACATGGATTTTGGAAAACAAAATAACACTGGTGCTCTATAATGTACTTGGTTACATATTTAAGAACCAAAGGAGATGCACTGTATAATCAGTTAGGTACTCCAGCTATTATAAAAACAGAAGGAAAATGAGAAGTTTTGTGATTTTCCTATCAATGTGTAATTTAATTATTCCTTTTGAACATGCATCAATAAGCAGTGTCATTTTACAGGGTCAAATTGTGTTTCAAAAAGAAAATATGTTCTATTTTATTTTTAAATGACACTTAAGGATCTGGCACTCCTTTTCATAGAGCTCAACCATGCACAATAGCAGGAAACAATAACAAGGCAAACTTCTCACCAAAGTGCCTAATGTTTAGGTTTTATGGAATAATATACATTTAGCTCCCATTTCATATCAAAGGCTCTTGAAAAGTCAGTATGACATTGAACATTTGAAGAGAGGAAAGGAGTAGGGCAAAATACAAGATTTTTTTGAAAATTTTTTGTGATTTTTTTTTTTTTTTGCTAACACCAATTTAGAAAGTACTGCAACATGGTGGTATGTGAAATTTCTTTCAATAACAAAGAAGTAAAACCATATCTATTATTCAACATTTAACTTCTCTATCCCTTCAGAGAATACCAAGGTTATTTTTTTACCTGTTTATTTTTGTTTTACAGTTTTGTTTCACTAACAGGTAAAACTTTATTTCTGGTCTCAATGACAAAGACTTGAAGTTTCTAAATTATGTTAAAATCCTAACAGTTCCAAATCAGTTTTGTCATGCCAAGAAACAAAACAAAATAAAAACATTCTATCTATTGTAATCAACTCTTCACTTCAAGTGTCCATAAATCAGAACCTTGCCAAAAAAAAACTAGAATTTTTGTGTTCCATCACATTCTGTTATGAAAACTTGCCAGAGCATATAATCCTTATAAAATTTTATTTTATTTGATATAATTCAATTTATGAACAAAGTCTACCATAATAATTACAGTGCACGATTTTCAAGAGGTTATCAGTTGGGAAATATTCCAAACGCTATAATATTATAGGCATAAAGATTTTGTAAGAACAAATCATGCTACCTTGCTGGTTTAAAATAATATTTTCATATTTGATATAAGTATTTGTTTACAGAATAACACAAAAAAGAAAAAGAAATCTGAATAAAATGTTACTCTGTTTAAGAGCTCCTCAAAATCCATGTACCTATTACGTACATACATAAGGTTAAGTTTAGGACCTTTGTTTTAGAGTTTTGCCATGTATGCTTTTTCAAACCAAGATCTCTGAAAAAGGAGCTGCCTTCCCTGGTCAGCTTTATGTAGAACCTCAGTTTGGCCTAAAATAGACAGTTACAGACTTGGGATTAGAAAAAAAAGTCAGTTCACCCAAACCCACTGTGTTTTTTCACTAAAATTTTTATTGGTAGTTTTACTATATTTTAATAGCAAAGTTGGAGAAACAGCACAAAAACAACATTAAAACAAATATTGCAAGAAAAAACTCAGAAAATCATAGAAAATAAATTGAATTAAATCAAAAAACAATGAACAAACAAAAATTTGTCACCATTAATATGAAATTTGCTATTTAAAGAACAACCATCTTAAAGTTGAATTTCTAAAACTTATTTCTTGAAACATTATATTGGTATTTCATTTTTATGATCCTAACATTTATATTTAAAGGGCTTGCAAAAATTGAAACCGAAAGAATTCTCCTCTGCTCCTTATTTTTTTGCATTGCAACCATATATACAGGTATAGAACTCCATGAGATTTATTTTTAAATGGAATGTTAAAACTTCCAATAAAGAAGACATTGGTACTATAATTATTTGGCAGTAAATATTTCCTTTCTGACCATGCTCTGTGCCCACTGTCAGTTGCAGTAACCTAAGCAAACCTATGGCTTTTCAGTTTGGCAAAGAAACTCAATGAATAGAGCTTTTAGGCAAACCCAAAATAACAATGTAAATTCAACCACTGTGGTTCTGATCCATTTCCACTGTTCCCTGACCTAGGAAATGGCTGCTTCTTTCATCACAAGCAAGTTTTTGCTTACACTTAGGATAATCTTGAACATGATATAAATGGCTTGTAAGGAATGTATAGACTGGTTCTGTTTTAATTAGGATTATATTCGACTTCTAATCTCAGAAACCAAAATAACAGTGTCTTTTAAAATTTAGAAATGTACTTAACTCCCATATTCATGTACATACTTTAGAGTCTATATGTAAAATTCTGTCCTGTCAGGTATCTAGGTTCCTTCTGACTTGTTTCTCCATAATGCATGGCCTCTTGGCCCACCTAGTTCAAAAATGTTCTTCCAGTTCTAGCTATTACATCAACATTCCAGAAAAAAAGGAAGAAAAAATAAGAAAGACAGGGCACAACTCTATAGACACATTACAGTATTGGCACATACTACCTCTATTTAAATTCCACTGACTTGAACAGAGCCATGTCGAGGCATAAAGGTAAGAGATGTAGACTTTACACAGCCAAGTACCAAGATGAAAATAGAGAATCCTACCACAGGTATGCTCCAATTATTTTTCAATTGAAGAAAGCTCATCTTCTGCAAAATTCTTCTTAAAATATAAGAAACTATAGTAATTCTTATATTATTGCCTATAAAAAAAACCCTGATCTTCTGGAGACTTGTTAAATGAGGACATCTTGGATGATTATTCAATTCTTGGCTTATTTTTTAGTGTTTAGTGTTTTAGTATGTTTAGAGTTTCTTGAAAATGCCTCTCTACTTTTGCCAGCTTTCTATGTTGCTGTCAAAATTCTGATGCCAACTTGATTTTTTCTCATTTATTAATTAAAACAACTTTTCACCTTAACCAACACATAAAATGAAATCTTTACCTTTAAGTTCCAAAAGTTTTACTTATATATTTTGAAGTACACTCATATCAGATTTCTGAGACAAGGGGCTTTGAGGAATCATTAGATGAAAAGATCCAGGATCACTTAGCTATCCCTGTGTGTGAAAACTACCCAGGAAAACTCATGAAATGGACTGTGCATAAACAGGAAATGAACTTTTATTATTTTAACTCACTAAGATTTGGGTTTACTATCATTAATGATATATTAATCTACCTTGACATATCAAAATTGAGTAAATTTATTTCAGAGGCTAAAAATATGAAAATATATACTCTGAAAGGGAAACACAACCAACAAAATTTCACAAAGAAGAAAACTGCTGTTGAATATTCCTTATGAACATAGATGCAAAAACTGTTAATGAAACATTTCATATAAAATCTGACATATAAAAAGGATAATATATTTCAAGAAGTGGCAATTTCTCCAGGAATGGAAATTGATTTGATGTTAAAATATCAAAAATATATAATTCATCATATTAAAGGAATAAGGAAGAAAACCCATATTTCTACCATAATAGGTAGAAAAAAAGTATTTGAACAAAACACCCATTTAAATTAAAAGTTTTCAGCATATTAGGAAGAAAAGGAAATTTCTCAACCTGATGAAAGGCATATACAAAATCCTACAGGTAACAACATACTTGATTGGGAAAGAATGAATGAATGCCTTTCTCCTGAGACTGGAACCAAAGAAAGGTTGTGACCTTTCATGAAGTCTGTGAAACGTTATTTGTAGGTTCCAATTAGTGTGATTAAGCAAGGAAAAAAAAAGACAATTGAAAAAAAATGTAACGGTATCTACATATGCTCCCCACTGCCCCCAACACACACACTTTTGCCTTGTATGACGAACATTTGGAGAGAGGAAAGGAGTAGGGCAAGCTTAGTATAATAACTTTACTCCAGGTAGGTAAAGCTAAGAAAAAAGCTTTCCCAAGTTCTCAGTAAAGGGCTATGGTTTCCCCCTGAAGAATAAAGCCACCAGCATTCTCTCACACCCCTCCCATCTCTGTATTTTAGAATCCCTAATTCAGCCATCTGCAGCCAAAAAGACTGGGGTTCCTTTCTTCACCCAGCTTCTATTCAAAGGACAGAAGCTCTACCCAGTGCATGACAGACTGAGAGCCCTGGCACCCAATCACCTCTAATTCAGTTCCCTGTGAGATAGAAATTCCTTGCCAGAAGGGGCAAACCAAGACCAGGTGGCAAGACCCCACACCTGACATGTAGATTATGGTTATCAGCTGGGAGAATTGTAACACTAAGATTCTGCCAGTGGGGAAAGGTAGAATTTAAGAACAGACAGCTCCACAGCTCCAACAGTTCTAAACTAATTCAGAGCTTAGAGAATTCATGCCTTAAGGGCATTGCTGAAAACACTGGGAATCATAGAGGTGAGAAATTAAAGGGAGGTTGGTAGTTCCAAGGTATTTTAGCAATAAGAAACGTGGTAGAACAGAGAAAAGTTTAATAGAGACAACCAGGGAAAAGAAGCTAAGAGTCTTCTTAGGGTTCAAAGAAAGCCTGAAATTGGCAATACTGTCTCTGAGAAAGGATCTAATTTTATTTAGATCAGATTGTAGAGTATGATATTGTGATTTATCATAAGAAATATATATTTGGTCTTTGTCTTCTTTTCTGATACAGAGCTTTTAAAACCCCTAAAATTTCCTAAATTGTGAGAGTGAAAAGAGATCTCTTGTTATGTTAATGAGGTTACTTTTGGAGATCTCTTAAGGATGGGAGCTGGTTGCTAGTGGAGCAATTTCATTCCCACCCTGGGACCTACAGGGAGAGGAAAGGGGTTGGAGATTGAGTTCAATCACCAATGCCCAATGATTTAATCAACCATGGCTTTATGATAAAGTCTCCATAAATACCCAAAAGGACAAGGTTCAGAAAGCTTACAGGTTGGTGAACACATGGAGATTCAAGGAAAACAAGGTGCCCAGAGAAAGCACAGAAGCTCGGCCCTTTTCCCATCCTTTGTCCTATGGATCTTTCCTGTTCCTGAGTTATACATTTTATAATAAACCTATGTTCCAGCAAGTAAAATATTTCTCCTGAGTTCTGTGAACCACTCTAACAAATTAATTGAAACCTCTGATATATAGCAGGTAGATCAGAAGCACAGGTAACAACCTGAACTTGCTACTGGAGTCTAAAGTTTGTGTGTGTGTTGAAGGGGGAGGAGGTGATGGCAGGCACTCTATATTGTTACAGATGAAAGAGTCTGTGTTGTGTGAATGAAAGTTTCAGTCCTTGGATTCTCTAAGATTTACATGGTGATCTGTCCTCGAATAAAGACAGCCAGAGGAAAGTAGCAAGCACAAAGCAGTTTATTAAAGCAAAAGTACACTCTTAAGGTGCAAGAATGAGCAAGTTCTGTAAGGTAGAACCAGCCCCTGGGTTGTTTTGGGATTGGATTTTATTGAGTCACTCTGGGGTGGGAGGAGCTGTAATATACAGTGGTATGGTCTTTAATGAAGGCTGCTTCCAATCAATCATTTGGGAAATTCCTCTCATAGCTTGGAAGGAAGAGTTTTTGACCCTACAAGGTTTGTACTGGAACCATCATGGCAGTCTTTTTCCAACAGGTGGGGCTGTACTTGCAATGCATACCTATTACAATGAATCTAGGTGTCACCCTGGGGCAGAGGTGGAAGAGAGCACATGCTCTGCACCTGTGGCTCTTTGGTCAGGCCCACGAGGATGTTGTGCTCCTGGGCTTTTAATCTGTAGCTTATTGATCACCATTCTTGCCTCCAGCTCCTGTCTCTAGTATTCCCCTTAAGGATTTGGGACCCTGGCTTAGGGCATTACTTCCACTATTCATGTCTACTTCCTACCTCACAGTATGACTGAGCCTTTAATCTGTGGGATCTGACTCTATCTCCTGGGAGATGGTGTCAGAAATGAGTTGAATTATTGGATACCCTGCTGGTGTCTGAGCATTGGTTGGTGGATGTGTGGAAAACTCATACACACAAACATTGGAACTGGGTGATCAGAACCTATTAGGATCAATTAACACCCAGAGTTTTGTTGAAAATATGGATCGATCAGATATCTGTTAGTGGAAGCTAACAGCTAGGTGTGGTATCAGTAGAGGGAGATTAGCCAGATACTTAATGGAGAGATCAGGGCAAGTGACAAAGAGAACCTGGCCAAAACCACACTGATCCTAAAGTTTAAGAAAACTGTGTGCATGCCTCATGCTATGCATTCTAAGGAGTGGTATCAGAGGCTAAACTTTAAAGTGGAAATTACTTTATTGAAGTAGTCCAGTCAAATCATTTAAAAAAATAAACAAGTTAACAACAACAACAATAACAAGCCCCAGGTTGGGAGGAGACAGTGTCAATATATATTGCTATAATATATTGTCTAAAATGTCCAGTTAAAAAAAAAAAACTCATGCGGGTGCCTGGGTGGCTCAGTTGGTTAAGCGACTGCCTTCGGTTCAGGTCATGATCCTGGAGTCCCGGGATCGAGTCCCACATCGGGCTCCCTGCTCAGCAGGGAGTCTGCTTCTCCCTCTGACCCTCTTCCCTCTCATGCTCTCTATCTCTCATTCTCTCTCTCTCAAATAAATAAATAAAATCTTAAAAAAAAACTCATGAAATATACAAGAAGAAAGAAAAGTATGGCCCATAGAAAAAAAAGCAGACAATAAAAACTGCCTTTTAGAGGAGCCCAGGTATTGAACTAGCAGACAAAGACCTGAAAGCATCTATTATAAATAGGTTCAGAGAGGTAAAAGGAACCATGTTTAATGAATTAAAGGAAAATGTGATGAAAATTTCTCTTTAAATAGAGAATATCAATAAAGTTATAAGAAATATATATATAGAAAGAACCAAATGGAAATTCTGGCATTGCAGAATATAAGCATCATAATTTATAAAGTAAGAATAATTATAGAGAACTAAAGCAAAAGTAAAAGTAACATTGAGAGGGGTGCCTGGGTGGCTCAGATGGTTAAGTGTCTGCCTTTGGCTCAGGTCATGATCCCAGGGTCCTGGAATCAAGTCCCGCATCTGGCTCCCTGCCCCTTCTCTGTCTCCTGCTTCTCCCTCTGTCTCCCTCTCTCTCTCTCTCTGTGTCTGTCTGTCTCTCATGAATAAATAAATAAAAAATCTTAAAAAAAAAAGAAGTAACATTGAGACCTAGTTTCAGAAAACTTTGGCCTGACAGTTTTGAGTACAATTATCTGATGCATATTTGAAATGGGATGAACATATCTGAGGTACCAGGGGCAAATACATTGCTATGTGTGGGCTTCTTTGGATGTATAGGTTGTAAGATAGGTTTTTTTTGTTCGTTTGTTCATGTAATACATGCATATGTGCATTTATTTGTTTGTTGTGTGTGCATGAAAAAAGAAAGAAACAGAAATGAGCAAAGTGCAAAAATGAATTAGAATGAATTTTCAGATGATACTTGAATTGTGCATGCCTAAATTTATTAAAGAAAGTGAACTGATATTAATGACATTCCAAAAAATAAGGATTGGGCCCAGAAGTTTTCACTGATGAATTCCCCCAAATATTTAAGAAAGTAGTGACCAATTTTCTACAGCCTATTCCAGAAAAATGAAGCAGAGAAAAAATTTCCAGCTCATTTATAAGAGTAGCATTACCCTAATACCAAATCAGATAAAGACATTGCAAGAAAAGAAAAAGAAGCCCAATATCTCTCATTAATACAGATGGAAAACTCCACAACAAAATATTAACAAATTACATTCAACAATGTGTATATATATATATATTATATACATATATATGTATATAATAATATATAACAGATATATATTTATATATGACAAAAAGTAAAATATATATAAAAATTTAGTACAAAAATAAATATATATGTAACATATATATATTTATATATATGACAAAAAGTAAAATTTATATATGTATAATATATAAATTAGCACAAAAAGCAAACTCTATTCGACATATTTAAGGTTGGTCTAACATTCAAAAATCAATTAATGTAATCTCCCTAAACAGACTAAAGAATTAAAAATCACATAGGCATATTGATTGATGCAGGAAAAAAATCCTTTAAGAACATAATATCCATTCATGATAAAACTCAGAAAACTAGGAATATAGGGGAACTTCAGCAATTTGATAAATAATATCTTCAATAAACCTAAAGCTAACATTATATTTAATAGTGAGAACCTGGACATATTCCCCTTAAGATTTCAAACAAGGCAAGGATTTCCCTTCTGATCACTCTTACTCACCATCATACTGGAATCCTAGCTACCACAATAAGTCAAGAAAACAATATAAAAGTATACAAATTTGGAAGGATGTAATATAATTGTTTTTGTTCTTAGATGACATGATCAGCTATGTAGAAAACCCGAAACAATTAATGACAAAACTCCTAGAAATAATAAATGATTTTAGCAAGATTGCAGAATATAAGAAGCATACAAATGTCAGTTATATTCCTATATCTCTGCAATGAAAAGTGGATTTTGAATTAAAAAAATTTATAAGAGATCAAAAAAATAAAATTCTTAGAAATTGAACAAAATATGCACAGAATTTTTCCACAAAGGATTATAAAAGCTTGATGAAAGAATTCAAAGATCTAAATAAATGGAGAGAAATGGGATGATCATGGATTGGAAGATAATATTGTTAAGATTATCATTCTTGGCAACTTGATCAACAGATTCAAAGCAATCCCAATCAAAATCCAAGCAAAGTATTTTGTAGATACTGAAATATTGATTTTAAAGTTTAAATGGGAAGGGAAAAGACCCAGCATGCCCAAAATAATACTAAAAAATAACAGTGTTGGAGGACTGACAGTGTATGACTTCAATATCTGTCATAAGGCAATAGTAATCAACACAGCATGTGCTGGTGAAAGACTAAACACATAGATCAATGGAACAGAATAGACAGCCCAGAAGTAGACCCACACAAATATAGTCCACTGATCTTTGACAAAAGAATAAGGCAATGTAATGGAGAAAGGACAGTCTTTTCAACAAAAGGTGTTGGAACATGAAAGAAGGAAAGAAAGAGAAAGAGAGTGGGGAGGGAAGGGAAGGAAGGAAGGAAAAAAGAAGAAAGGAAGGAAGGAAGGAAAGAAGGAAGAAAAAATGTTGGAAGGAAGGAAAAGAAAAAGAAAAGAAATCTAAACACAGACTTTATACCTTTCACAACCATTAGCTCAAAATGGATCAAAGACCTATATGTAAGATGCAAAATATATTCATCTAGAAGATTACATAAAAGAAAAGTAAATAATTTTGGTTTTGGTGATTAGTATTTAGATGCAACATCAATAGGACAATTTATCTATTTTTTAAAATTGATAAAGTGGACTTTACTGAATGAATATAAAAACCTTTGTTCTGCAAAACATTGAACAAAAAGACAAGGCAATAACTGGGAGAAAATATTTGTAAAACACATCTCCCATATAGGACTTATATCCAAAATATGAAAAGAACTCTTAAAACTCAACAATAAGAAAACAAACAATCCATTTTTTTTAAAGAGCAAAATATCTGAACAGATGACTCAAAAAGAATATGTGGCAAACATGGCAAACAAATATATGAAAGTACATTTAACATTATTTGTTAGTAGGAAATGGCAAATTAAAATAATGTGAAACCACTACATACTTTTAAGAATGGCTAACATCCAACCAAAAACTGACAATACCAAATATTTTTGAGGATTTGGAACAATAAGAGCTCTCAGTCATTGTTGACAGAAATACAAAATGGTATAGCTAATTTGGACAATTGAAGACAATTTCACAGTTTCTTACAAAGCCAAACATAGTCATACCAAATAATCCAGCAATAATTCTTCTAGGTATTTAACCAACTGAGTTGAAACATCTTCCCACACAAACCTAGATGTGAATGTTTGTAGCAACATTATTCATAATTGCTAAAGGCTGGAAGCAACCAAGTTATTCTTCAATAGAGGAATGGATAAATAAATTATTATACATCCATATAATGGAATTTTATTCAATAATAAAAATAAATAAACTATCAAAGCCATGAAAAACATAGATGGATATTAAATGCATATAGCTAACTGAAAAGAGCCAGCCAGAAAATACAACATACTATATGACTCCAATTATGTTAATTTCTGCAAAAGGCAAAACTTAGAGTTAAAAAAAATCAGTGGTTGCCAAAGATTTGGGAGAAGTAAGGGAGAGTTGAATAGGTGAAATACAGGGGACTTCTGAGAGTGAAACTATTCTATATGATACTGCAATGAAGAATGCATGATAATATGCATTTGTCAAAACCCACTGAACTTAATGGCACATAGTATGAACCTAAATGTATGCAATTATTTAGGAAGTTGTAGGATCCCAGGATGGAATAAAGAATGTAACCCAGCAAGCTAAGTGTTATTTCATATGTATGAAACACCTCACTGAAGAGGTCAGGGCATGTGCACAGGGAGATGTGGCGACACAAGTAACTTTGGAAACAAGTGGGTAAAAGAAACTATAAAAAAGCACTATACTCTAGTTGATAAAGTTTTTCCCATGGAAAGCAATTCTTATACTGCCATACATAAATGCTGAAATTGAACAAATAAGCAAATGTATGGTGAATGGAGGAAGTCAGGTTCTTAATGTTGAAGTAAGAATTTGTAGATAAATAAAAGAGGCTACAACCATTCATGTGGTACTAGATTATAGTTGTAACCATCAGTATGAACTCATATTCAGCTTAATATAGATGCAGATGGTTACAAAAAGAAATTTTATACATGTATATATGTATTTATACACGTTAATATACACACATGTATCTTCTGGCCTAGAAGCAAGGACATCCCAGTAGCAAAGGGTATACATAACACCAGTATCTTTGTTTCTAATACCATTCCCCAAGAAAAGAATTTCTAATACCATTCCCCAAGAAAAAAACCAAGCTCCTTGGAGAAGTGGCTGACTCTAGGACGAGCAAGAAATCTATGTGATGAGACTGGAACATCTTGCTGAGTCAGATAAAAAAACAAATAAATAAAACCTACACTTATGGAGTGTGAAAAAGACACAGGAGCTGAAAGGAACATTTACCAATGGCCAAAGTTGCAACATTCGAGCAACAAAATAAAGCAATGTTAAGCTAGAACCTAAAGTATAAAATAAATATCCATAACTCCATATTGAACCGATATACATAAATGATTGAATATATAAATAAATGGAATAGAAAAGACAAATCTCCATGCAAAATAATTCTAAATTATTTATGAAAACTACGTGTAATGTAGTATCCTAAATGGGATCCTAGAGCAGAAAAAGGAGCATTAGGTATAAACTAAAAGAATCTCAATAAAGTATCAGCCATAATTAAAGATAGTATATGAAAATTGGTTCACTAATTGTAACAAATATACCATATTAATACACAATGTTAATAAGAGGGAAAACTAGATGTGGAATATTAAAGAACTATATTATCTTCTTAATTTTCCTGTAAACTTAAAACTATCCTCAAATATGTCTGTTTAAAAGATATGAAAGACTGGAAAAAGATCACAAAGACATTAATTTTAGAAAAGCAAGAGTTATATTAATATCACATAAAATATAAATTCAATTTATTTTGGACAGTTACATTTATGAATAAAGCTCAAGGAATGAAAAATACAAGGACATTCTCACATTAGCTTCATGCTTTCTATTCACTGGAATCTCTTATATATACTACCTTGAAATCAACAAATTACCTCCATAACATGTTTCCACATTATGATGAAATTCTAAAGGTTAGATTTCATGATGAAATGTTCCATTTCCCCATGTATTCTCTCTTTTATGTTCTTGCAAATTTGCCAAGAAAAATGCCTGAGGCTCACTCAATCAGAGAAAATAAAAGCTGAAATATTGGGAATTTGAAGCAAAATTGGTTATTTTATGTGAAAGAGTAAAAACTTAGTTTCCCATTTGCAACAAGATATTTCTTATACTCAAAACTCAAGAAAAATGAATTATCTGAGTGCAGAAGCCATGGAAAATGATAACAAAGGCAAAAAATTTTTTTAAACTTTTTAACCTATTCACATATAAAATTATCATATTATAATATTTCTCACATTAAATATCACTGCGCTAAAGGTTATTTCAACAGCAAGCCAAGAGATAATTCAAGTTGGTATACTATGTCCTTGTGTCTCCTCAAGATATTATAGCATTGTTTTTCATTTCCTTTTATAAATTACTGGAAAAATATTTTAACATAGTTTTGTTTAATGATTAGCAGCTCCTTTTTTTTTTTTTAATTTGATAGAGAGAGGAACACAAGCAGACAGAGGGAGAGGGAGAAGCAGGCCTCCCGCTGAGCAGGGAGCCCAATGCGGGGCTCGATGTGGGGCTCGATCCCAGGACCCCAGGATCATGACCTGAGCCAAAGGCAGACGCTCAAGGACTGTGCCACCCAGGCACCCCAATGATTAGCAGCTTCTAATAGGTCTTTATCCCATAAGAAATTATTCCCCATTTCTACTTCAATAAGTAAAAATAAAATAACTTGTCTATAATTACCTAGATTTAATATTTCTGTCAGTAGGTGAATGTGTTTTTTAAAATCAGTATCAATATGTTCAAGTTTAAATCAATACAAGTGGTGTAATCACATTCATTTTATTCAAAATATCATTGTTTCATGAATTATTGATATTTAATCAATGTAAATTTGAGTTTCTTTAAAGAATGGGCATCCTTCTTACATTAACTTTTAGTTTAGTCTCTTTGATATTTAGGAAATTATTATAAAAGCAGCCAACAACATACATGGGGATGAGAATTAGTCTGACATGTATAAAATTTATGTTGATCACATACTTTAGAAATATATATTTCACACTTATGTTTCTGGGATTTTTAAAATTTCTGTTACCTATATGGCTGTGGAAACACTGACTCCTTTAAAATGACATACATGAAATACCTTAAAAAACAAACTGAAAAACTTTAAGACACTCTGATCTCCAGTCCTATCTCTACCATCTCTAATATTTCTTTCCTATCACATGGCAGCAACAGAACGAAAAAAGTAAACATGAAATTTTTACAGAAACATAAAAAATATCAATGAGAAAAACAAGAGTTCTGCTCTACCCCTAAATTTTAAGGCTCGCAAAATCGGTATGATTCCAGTTATCTACTATTTATATCTATTCTCATTTGATCTCATCTTTTTTCCAATGAAAAAGCAATAAAACATATCACCCATTCCAACCCTGCCCCACGTAGAGTCAGTCACCACAGATCCTTGTTTAATTTCTTTGAGTAATGAGGAGCTTTGCCCCATGTGATATCACTGATATGAGGAGGGAACTCATAACAATCTATCTGAGTTGAACACTCTGCTCTATGGTGCAAGCTGAAACTATATTCTTAAGTCCTCTCACTGTGAGGTCTCAACATGTGAACACACTGCAGCCTCCCATCCACTGACTCTCAGGGATTTTCTTATATCCTCCTACCCATTCCAGTTTTCCTAAATTCAATAATTTAATTAATAAATAAATAAAATGTATTTAATTTACAATGACAGTAATATGAAAAAGGAAGTAACAAAATAAGCCAGAAATGTGAAAATTTATATGGAGAGATATCATAAAAATCCATTGAGAGACATAAAAAAGGATAAAATAAGTACATAAAAATCATTCTGTATGATATTTCAAAGGCAGAAACATAAATTCCCAACAAATTAGTGTGGATATCCATTGTGATGCTTGTCAGAATTCATTTTGTTTATTTTCTTGTTTTGTTTGGTTTAACTTTTGTTTTTTTTTCTAGGTTTGGAAAGTTAATAAATGAGCATAAAATTTTACTTAGTAAAATATTTGTAAATACCAGGAAATTTATTTTTTAAATGTTGTAAAGGGGTCATACTACATGAGCTACTAAAAAAGTATTATAAAATTATAGTCATTAAAATTGAGTAGTAATGCTTCATAATTAGATTCAAACGAAGTAATCAGTAATTAATTTCTTTTTTTTTAAAGATTTTATTTATTTATTTGACAGAGAGAGACACAGCCAGAGAGGGAACCCCAGCAGGGGGAGTGGGAGAGGGAGAAGCTGGCTTCCCGCCGAGCAGGGAGCCCGATGTGGGGCTCGATCCCAGGACCCTGGGATCCTGACCTGAGCGAAAGGCAGACGCATAAAAACTGAGTCACCCAGGCGCCCCGTAATCAGTAATTAATTTCAAGTAAAATGAGTGTTCATTACACACTAAGTAGTATATCACTGAATTCTTTTTCAATTCCAAATTATTGATACAAAATGACTCAAACAAAAGGTTAAGGATGACTAAAGACAGGGTTTAAAGGGTGCTCCCCAAATTATATCTTATGCCACCAAGAAAAGATTTCCTATCTCTCTTTCTCATCTCCTGTCTCCTCCCATAAGTCTCCATATTCAGCCAGTTTTCCATTCAAGATAGGTATAGTAGCATGATATCCTATTTCCTTTCTCATTTAACTTCAGTTGGAAAATCACAAGAATTTGTTTCCCAGAATATTTAGCAAAGATCAAAGTACATCTTTTTGATTAAATGGCAATACTGAAGCCAATTAATGTGCTAATTGACAGAAGCCTGTTTCACTTGTTCTATGATACAGTTTGGAGGTGGAGCTCTATTAGTAAGTCATACAAATTAGGTATTCCCCATGTGGCAGTTACCTAAAATAGTTTCTGTCTCTATAAATGACATCTAGCTTTTAAATTCACACATTCTAATTTTCAAGTTTAGCTTTATTATTTAATTGTTAATAAAAAGGCTGAATTTATCTCATGGAGAGAATGTTGTAGAACTATATGATGTAATGCAGGAAAAACTGGCATCCAAAATGAAGGTGGCTATGTTTGTTTTGACTAAAGGAATAGAGCAATGAGTAAATATGGAAAAAAGTTGGTGGTTGGAAGTAGAGAGAATATTTGTTTAATGACCTAATCAGGAAGAAAGATTACATAAGGGAAGTAAAGAGGAAATGATGAGATAAAAATCTTGAAAGTGTGAAAGGTACTGAGAAACCAAGTCAGTAGATGATGGAGTTGATAGTCCTCTTGAAACTGGAGAACAAAAATTTTAGTTGTATCTAAGCACTTTGTTATTAATTATATCATTTTATCTAAAAGAAACCCTGTGTTACTACCTTGGAGCATTTGCAGTCTGTTCTACAAACCCAGAACAGCTGAACAAATGGGTAAGAAAGGTAATAGAATGGAGTATAAAAGCAAAGAGATTAATTGATGTCATAGATGGTGGGATCTGGGCTGGATAGAAAAGAAAAAGAAGTCTGAAATGAAATAACACATAGAGAAGGAATTGTAGATTTTGGTGGAACTGAAAAGATGGCTTTTAATATTGACAAAGTGATAAAGCAGCAAAACTTTGTTCAAAGAAAGCAATATTGATTTCAGAATTTGAGAGATTCCAGGAAATGAATTCTGTGTTGAGACCCTGGGAATGAGCTTGTTAAAGTGACATGTTTATTTACTTTATTTTACTTTCTTTATTCACAGACCATTCAAATTTAACTGGAATGTGTGAAAGTTTTATGTGTCTTCTCCAGGCTTATCCAAGTTTACCCAGTGTTGTAATGGAATGGTTCTATGAGCACTGGTCAGAAGAATTTGATCTATCCCTAGATTCCTCATGCTCTGTTTTCCAATAATAGACTTGGAAACACTTTAAACTGGTGTTTCAATTTTCATTCATGTATGTGATAACTCACACACTCATTCATTAAAATCAATGTTAAGGATCTTATTTGTCAGGCATTGTTATATACATGAGTGATATAAAAATAATATGACATGGTCCCTGTCTCAAAGAACAATACATATAGTATGGGTATTATTATGGAAGAAGACACAAGACACAATGAGAGAAAGATGGGAGAGTAGAAGCTAGAGATGGGATATCATGCAAAAGTTCCATTCTCTAAAGTAACTGGAAGAAAACACAGGAAGAAAAAATAGATGTTTACTCCCAAAAAATCTTCTAAGGATGGGCTTTAAAACCACCAAATAAGATGAAACCCATAATCCTCTTAATCAAAGGGAAAAGAAAATGCTTTGACTATCTGAAAACTATCCTAATCAGGAAAATTACTGGAACTTTTCTGATTGATACCATATTCAAATAATTATTAACACAGAGCAATGTGGTGCATTAACATAAAAATTTGAAATATTAAATTCAATGTATTTTTCTATTCTTAGAAATGAATACGGGAATTTATAGGATTCAAATTTGGGAACATAAATTTAACTCAAACTTAAATGCTAACATATGCTATAAAAACTACTAGTAAAGTAATCCACATAATTCTAGAACATGTATGTGACTCTTTATTTGCAGTATTTTTCATCTACTGTGTTATTCAAAGAATGATAAAAAGTTATCCCAACCAAGAAATCATGAATACTTTAACATGTAATTTCTAATTCACATGTACTGAGGAGGCCTTCCAAATCTAGCTATTATGTATTTATTTAAACTTTTCATTTACCAGTGTTCATGTCTGTAAATCAGCTTGTCTTTGCTACACTAAGATAATGAATTATACCCAGGCTTTGTTTGCTGCTAAGATCCAGGCACTTCTGGACATGTTTGATTACCATTACGAGAGATTCTATTTATACAGAGGTCTTAGGGTAGAAATAGACAGACAAACAAACTTGACCTAATATCAAGCCTTAGTCTTCTGAGTTAAAGAGAAATTCTGTATATGATACAGTAACTATCCTACAGATTTATTATTTGGCTTAGCCCTCAATGGAGTTATTCTCAGTCCTATGGCAGGCAGAGAACAGGAACAAAAAGCTGAAAAAGATTATATACTAAACTCTTTAAAACCTTTGGGTATACTCAGAACTTTTTTGAGATCTTTCTAATAATATAATTTTTTAAAAAAGGAAAAGAATGCATCCCCATATACCTTTCAAGATAAGTAGTCTATGCTATGTAACAGATAAAAGCAGAAATCAGTCTGATATGAGTTGGGAAGTCTTTGTTCAATTTACAACTAGAATATTTGGGTCATATAATCTCCTGGGTCACAATGTTGGGAAAGAGAAGCCTGAAAGAAGGCATACTATCTCTTAACAGTCTTGGCCTAGAAATGCCACTGACCACCCCACTCATAATTCAATTGCAGTTGCTCAACTAACTTCAGGGGTAGCTGGGAAATGAAGTGCTCCCAGAAGCCAAGAAAATAAATATAAATAAATAAATAAATAAATAAATAAATAAATAAATAAATAAATAAAATATATAACTAAAACAATTTGGTGAAAGCTGGCCTCACACCAACCTGTCACACTGATGCAGGTTAATGTCTACTTTCACCATTAGGTGCCAGGGTGTCAACAGTGTTTCCCAGGGTGCAGTGGGTACTAGGTTAGCAGGTGATTCTGGGGGCCAGGGGCAGCCATTAAAGGGCAAAGTTGAGTGCCACTGGAGTAACAGCTGAGCTCTACAGGAGCAGCAATACCTACAGGAGGAAGGGAGACATCCCTATCCAACAGATACAGAGTGGCCCACAGAAGAAAAGTTCTGATGCCTGGACTATGAACCACAAGGATTGTAATCAAAACAAGCAGACTCGTGAGGAATCTAACAATACGAAATTAATGAAAATATGCCAGTGAGGAATGGAGAAACTAAAGTTGCCCGTTTATGCTTTCTCATATTTCTACTTTGTTTTGTTCAATTTTTTAAGTGGTCCTACTTTTAATTCTCAGTCTGGTACAATCAAAATAAAGGTATTGGAATTTTAAAGTTTTTATTGGGGATCTTAAGATGAGCCAGATATAGGCAGTTTATCTTTGAATTTCTGGGTTGGAATGCTCTTGTATTCTGTTCTATTATGTTCTGTAAATATTTATTGCTTCTTTTTATATGGAAAGCATTACTAAGGGCACTGAAGGAAACAGAAAGTTAAATAAATGTTTCTTCCCCCAAGGAACCTCAAATAGAACGGTGAGTTAAATTCGCAAAGAATTATCAAACAAAACAAAGAATGGTAAGTGCTGTAAATGTGGTACAAAGTGAGGTAGGAAATGAACAAAGAGAACACATCTAGTTTGGGAAGAAAGAAAAACTGAAAATCAATCTTATAAAAAATATTATCGTCTCTTTAAATTCCCATCCTAACAATTCTCCTAAATTTAAACATAAACTTTGTAGGAATTAACAAATCAATTCTTCACCCCTCTCAAACCCCAGATAATCCCCCACTTCCTGTTGGACACATCTTTCTCCACCCTCCTGACTGCTACTAGCACCACTGTTTTTCCAGTCAAACTGGCTTGTAACCAATTTGCTATTAACTTTCCATTATGTCTAGTTTTCTATATTCAATTAGTTGATATTCACTTTTTCCCCTTTACACTCTACCTTATCATAATTTGGCATTACCTCCCTGCTGTACCCTACTGTAGTACTCTTTCTCTCAGTGCTCTGTGGTTCCCCTCTTAATGTTCCCCCTTGATGCATCCAACATCATTGCAGTCAGCCATCAATTTGGCCTTTCAATGCCCGTCCTCTCTTAACAAAATGGAATGTTAAATTATTCAGAATTTATTTGGTTTATCTATTTATCATGCTTTATTCTATCTAATATTACACTGTTTTGCTTGTTTGTCTTATTATTAGCCCCACCACATATTTATCTGCATAAAGGCAGGAAATATGATTGACAATACCTTGCACCTATTAGGTACATTCCGAGCTGAAAAGAATTCTCTAAACTATACCACTTGAAATTGAAAGAGAAACTTTGAAGCCAGCAGCAAAAGATACGAAAATACTTTTTAAACAGTTTCCTCAATATTCTAAAGTATGTAATTTAAGTAATTATAATTAGATAATTGGTTATATGGTGGTATATTTCCAATTTAGAATATTTCTCATTGATAATACTTTGTAATAATATAATTTACTAGACTGATAGACTCGGCTTCCAGAAAACAAAAAGGAATTTTTCTACTTAGACCCAATAGTTTCTTCCAGCCCCCAAAATTGTAGAAGTTTTAGAAATAGAAAAAAAAATTCCTATTTACCACCTTTTAACAAAGAAATGTTGTAACATTATTAGCTCTAGGACAGCTTGCCGAGTCCCATCAGACCTTTAGGAAAAGGTCAAAATTATTTATACATTATTTTATGCTCCAATACTAGTAATAGGTTAAGGGGAAGCAACTATTTAGGAAAAAAAAGATAGACCTTTTAAAGATCTCGAGTGCAAGTACTGCCAAGGAAAAAAATAATGGGGTCATAGAACTCTAGTAAACATGTCAACTTGCCTGTTTCAGTGTTTTATACTTGGTTAGTAGTTGTGCCAGGATATCTTTTCACGATGGAAAAGAATAAATTATGCCACCATTATATGAAATATATGGACCCCCACAGAGAATGTTTTCTTTTAGAGATCCTGGTGCACTGTGGCCTCAGTTCAGCTCATAAAACATGGAACTGTCAAAACATCTTATGATTAGTAGAGAAGTATATTTTGAGTATTTCAAGGGGAGTACTTGGTTTATTATTCAGAGTAAAGATTATATTTCAAGGGAAAACATCTAATACTAGAAACACTAAAATTATGTTGTATGGTATTATATATTGTCTTTTTGGCAGAAAGTAGGTTCATTCATTGTCTCTCTCCAAACATACTTAAAATTTTATGAGGTTATTATAACAATACAAACACAAAAGCCTAAATCACCAAAGCTTTTAGTTTATAAAAAAATGAAATCTGAGAGAATTCCTTTTATCCAGGTCCATGATCTTAACCACTTTAAGATACTATAATTAAAGAATGTCACAACTGATAGTTCATACATATATATATGTATATGTATACACACACATACACATAAAAAATCACTATTCAGTCATCCTTACATAGCCATATCGGTAAAATGGTAAGATAGATCTAATAGCAAATACCAAGTACCTAAAGGTAAGATGGGATTATGAAATATAATTTTACCTTCCCTTATGGAAAAGATTGTATATGAAGCCAAAAGCCAACAGCAGGTAGAAATTTACACTGTCAGGGACTCTGACAAAGCAATGGACAGGATCCCAGAATAAAGAACTGGCATCAAAGAGAGCTATAGGGACCCACTGATTCCTTAACATACAAATATTTATTGAACACCTACTGGGTGCATTGCACTTCTTGTTGTAGTAGGGAAAGAATAGTAAATAAAATAAACAAAAAATGCATTCTTATGGGGCTCACATGGCACTGAAGAGAAAGTAAACAGACTTAAAAATACATACTATAATATCTGGCAATAATAATACTATAAATAGAGTTGGCTAAAGGATAGATGACTTTCTATTAGTCCCTATGAATCAGGGATGCTGGAGAGGACTGGAAGACTAGAGAAGGAAGCAAGGTCAGGCTTTTTCCTTCCTGTTTCTATAATAGCATCAGCTTAACAGTGGTTTTTTATCCTGGTAGTGACAACTGAAACCAGCAGCAGCAGTTGTCCCAGTTTGTTGTCTTTCCAACAGTCCCAGAAACAGTCTCCCTGGGTCTGCTCAGAGACAACAATACTACAGCTAGCAACTTCTACATGGTCTTGTCTTCACATTACCCCTTCCCTAGCTCCAGAACACTAGGACTAGCCAAACAAGTCTGAGATCTGTAAGCCTGAGATCTAGCTTCATGGTGTCCTCCCCCATGCTTTTAATTTTTAATAATTCCAAACTTTTCTATTAGTTCCACAACCCCCAGGAGGGAAACCTGCTTTTGCAGTTACTACCTCCAGGATACTCAGGATTTTTTTTTTTTTGTCTTTTTTTCTCGGATCTTCAATATCTAGTTAACATTCTTTCATTTTTTCATATTACATTCACAGAGTTAAAATAACTGGTATTACTTCTATCTCCTAACTGGACCTTCACTGATACGCTTCTAAAATACAAACATATAATTCCCGGTTGCTCCCTGTGTATATGTATACACACATAAACATACACACAAATACACAAAGACACACACACACACGCACCTGAGGTTGCCTCTTCCAGTGCTCCCTATCTCAATTCACACCGTCATAGAATCAGTTCTGCAAGACAAAAACCAAGACATTTTTCCTGAAAACTTTATTCCCACTAAAATGAGTTAATTTTCCTCTTAAATATCTCTAAACTCATTTTTTTCTTTATCTTTACTCCCACTTCACTGATATATGCCTCCCATTTATATATGCCCCCCCCACTGTCCTTTACCTGGTTCACAGTAATGGCAACCCAATTAGATATTTTTATTCACTCTATATCTATCTTTAATCCATAATGAAGCCATTTAAATACCTAAATTTAATTAATGTAATCCTCCTCAATCCTCACTCCCTTCCTTATGATACAAACTAAAATCTTTAACATCATCTATGAAATTTTGCAGCATCTGGTCCTTGTCCATCACTGCCCGTTAATCTTTCAATATGTCCTACCTACATTTTTTACTTCACCATGCTTAATCTTCATTTGATTTCTTGACTGTTCCAGGCATAATTCAGGGATTCTGTATATGCTGGTTCTTCTGCCTGGAATGTACCTCAATTCTCAAATGCTCAATTAATTATCCATGACTTTATCCTGCATATCTTAGCACAAATGCTTCTTCCACATTGAAGCCTTTTCTGAATCCCCTCATTACATTTAGCCTTCCTATTAGAGGTTTTCATAATATCACATATATTTCTTCTAATTCCTACTCACTGCTCTCTGTTCTAAGTCTCTGGACTTGAGTCCTTAGTCTCTGCATTGAGCAGAGACTCCAAGGCTGAAATGCCAGGAAATTAATTCCTCAGGGAAAAAAAAAAAAATGATGAAAGTTGGTGGGTAAATAAATCCACTTTTTTGCTCTCAGGTTGGACAACACTTATATTTTGAAAACTCCCAGAGATCTCCAACAAGAGTACAACAAAATTGTCCATAATCAGAATCTCCTCATTAATCTAACAAATATGTTCTCCCTTTCTTTTTACTCAGTCTGCCATTCCTGTATCAGTATTTCCTATGAGTATGTTGCAAATCCACTACTTGCACTCAAATATTTGTCTCAAGTTTGCATCAAGAAGAACCTGAAACTAAGACATTATCTACTGTGGGGTCTTTGAGCAAATGTCAGGGGTTGTTGGTAGTCAGTTCTCACTAAAAGTAATGCCATAAAAATTGATGGGAATCTCTGCATGTATGGAGAATAAAGAGGTGATGTTCAACTAGAGGTGATTTTGCTTCACGGGACATTTGGCAATGCTTGACAACACTTTCCATTGCCACCACTAGTTGGGGAACTACTGACATTTACTAAGTACAGGTCAGGAATGCTGCTAAACATTCCACCATACATACACACAACATTCTGTTCAAAATGTTATTAGTGCTGCTGTAAAATAATCTCTTCTTTAAAGTAATATGACTGGGAGTCAATCATATTGCTGAGGTATTCACAAATCAATAGCTTTAAAATTATTGTATTAGAAAAGAAAGGTCTAAAATCAAATCCCTAAGTCTCTCTTTAAGAAGATTAATAATGAAGAGAAAAGTATATCCAAATAACATTAACAAAGCCAAATTTTCTTTTTTAAATATATAAACAAAATTAATAATCACCTAGCTCTAATGATCAAGAGAATAAGAGCAACAACTAAAATTAGTAATATCCAGAATAAAACCAGGGCTAGCATTACATCTTCTAGACATTAAAAAGCTAATAGGTAAATATTATGAAAAACTATATCCCAAAAACATTTTGACATTAAATTAAGGGGAAAATTTTTTCCCAATGCAATTTATAAACATTGACACAAGAGGAAATAGAAAATCAGGGTAGCCCAGTTATTATTTAAGAAAATGTACTTGCTATCAAACATGATCATATAAAAAAAATTCCAGGTCCACATGATTTCACTGATGAATTCTAACCAGTATGTCTTAAACAAATTTCACTAATAGTACAGACTCCAGATAATAGAAGATGCAGGAACACCTCCAAGCTTATTACATGAGACAATATGACCTAATATCAAAATGTTAATAGACATTAATTTTTTTAATTGCAGGCTGATTACCCTCATGAATGTTGATGCAAAACTACTTAACAAAATAATAGCCAAAAAATCCAGCAAAAAATAAAAAAGATAACAAACCATAAAGGCAAGTCTACTTTAACATTTGAAAATCTGTGCTCATGAGGCATACGATTAATAGAGTAAAGGGGAAAAGTCATATGGTCATTGAAATAAATTAAGAAAAAGAATTTGTCAAAATGCATTATCTATGCATGAGAAAAATTCAGACTCTTAGGAATAGATAAAAGCTTCCTTCCTTTGATAAAGAACCATGCATGTGAAACTTATAAACAACATCACAATTAAAAGTTAAATGTTGAATAACTCTCCTCCCATAATCGAGAACCAAGCAAGGGTGTCTGTTCTCACCACTATTATTCAGCCTTGTACTGGAGTCCTTAGGCATTGCAATTAAGCAAGAAAAAGAAGTAAAAGGCAATCTAAAAAAAAAAAAGAAAGAAAACAGAACTCTCACTTCTACAGATAGCAATTGTTTATGAGGTAAATCTTGAAAATTAACAAAACTGGTACTAAAACTAATAAGTGATTTGAACATTGTCATGGGGTACATGATCCATACAAAAATAAAAACTTTGTACTTACTTTAGTATCTAACAATTGGAAAATAGATGATTTTTAAATTTCCATTTACAAGTAGTATGCCCCCAAAACATAAAATACTTAACAATAAATTTAATCAAACATATCTGAGATTTCTAAACTGAAAAATACAAGGCATTCCTAAGAGAAACTAATGAAAACAAACCACTGGAGAGGTATGTCATGTTCAAAGATCAGTAGACACTGTATACTTAAGATACAAATTCCAAATTGATCTATAGATGTAACACTATCCCAAACATCTCAACAAATTTTTCCCCAAGAATTTGACAAACCGATCCCCAAATTTGCAAGCATAAAAAGGAATATTAAAAAATCCTTTAAAAAAGGATGAAGTTAGGGGACTTATACTATCTGGCTTTAAGACTTTTTGTAAAGCTATAGTAATCAAGACAATGTGGCACCAGCATAAATGTTGACAGGTCACTAGAAAAGAATAGAGACCAGAACTGTATCCACATTTCTACAGTCATTGGTTTTTTTTTTCAGCTTTATTGAGATATAACTGACATATAACATTGTGTAAGTTTTAAGGTATACAACTTGTTGGTTTGATATGCATATACTGCAAAATGATTGCTGCCATAGTGTTAGCTAACAACTCCATCTTGCCACATAATTACCAGTTCTTGTGTGTGTGTGTGTGTGTGCGTGTGTGTGTGTGTGTGTGTGATGAGAACACTTAAGATCTACCCTCTTAGCTACTGCCAGGTAGATAACTCAGTATTATTAACTATAATGACCTGCTGTACATTAGTTCCCTAAAACTTATTTATTTTAAGCTGGAGCTTGTACTTTTTGACTAACATCTCCCATCTCCCCAGGTATCTATTTTTTACAAAGATGCCAAACAATACAATATTTCAAGAAAAGAGTTTACAATAAGTAGTGTTGGAGCTATAGAATATATGTAAAATAAAAATGAACCTTGACTCATAATTAAGGCCATAAGCAACAATATGAATTGGGTCATAAATCTGTAAGTCTATAAAGCTTTTTTTTTTAAGATTTTATTTATTTATTTTTGAGAGAGAGAGAGAGGATGAGCATGAGTAGGGGGTAGGCTGAGGAACAGAGGGAGAGAGAAGCAGACTCCTCACTGAGGAGGGAGCCCAATGCGTGGCTCGATCCCAGGACCCTGGGATCATGACCTGAGCCAAAGGCAGCTGCTTAACCAACTGAGCCACCCAGGTGCCCCCACCTCAATATTTTTTTTTAATAAAAGAAACAATTATTGTAGTAAATACCTCAGAAGAAAGGACATACACATTGTCAGTAAATATCTGAAAAGTGCTCTACAGCATTTGTTATGAGAGAAATAAAAAATAAACCCACAGTGAGATCTCACTCCACACTTATTAGACAAGCAAAAAATAAAAGCAGACTAACATCACTCACTATTGGCAAGGATGTGGAGAAATCAGAACTCTCATATATCATTGGTAGAATTGTAACATGGCAAACTACATTTAGAACAAGTTTGGCAGTTTCTTTTTTAATTTTTTTTCAAAACGCTAACTAAAGCAAAACAATCAAACTAACAAAAAAACTGTTATATTACAGAAATTTCAATCCTAGGCATTTACTCAAAGAATGTGAAACACACAATCCCAAAAGATTTTAACAGGAATGTTCTCCACAGCTTTATTCAAAATAACAAAATACTGGAAACATTCTAGCTGTCCATCAACAGGAAAATGGCTAAAATAGCTAAAATGACTAAACAACTATGATGTATTCATACAGTGGAATATTATCAGGAATGTGAACAAACTATTGATACATGCAACCAACTGGATCAATACACAAAAAATGTTGTATGCTCTATTAACTAAAACTGTATGGTACTGGCACATAAACAGACAAGCAGATTGTTGGAATGGAATAAAGGTCCAGAAATAGTTACAAGTATATATAGAAATTTATTAGATATCATATGATAAAGGTGGTATTTCAAATTAATAAGGCAGAGAAGGACATTTTAATAAATGGTACAGGGACAATTGGTTAGCCATTTGGAAAAAGATAAAATTAGATCCATACTTCACCACCATACTCAAGAACTTAATTCCGAATGGATCGTCAATTTAAAACATAAAAAAAAAAAAAATGGAGCCTACAAGTACTAGTAGAAAACATATATGAATTCATCTTTAATTTCAGCATCAGGAAAAGACTTTCTAACCATAATTCAAAAGTTAGAGATCTAGAAATGGCAGCAAATTTTACTACAACAAAACAAAACAAGAAAACCCACCAAAAAAAAGTCAAAAGACAACTGAGAAACTTGAAAGTATATATTGCAAGTTTGCAATACATACTACAAATGAAGGGTGAACATTCCTAATATTTAAAGAACTCATAAAAGTTGGGGATGCTGGATCAAATATCCAATAGAAAATTTGGAGATGGATACAAAAAACAATTCACATGAAAGGTATAATAATAGGGGCTCCTGGGTGGTTCATGGTTAAGCATCTGCCTTTGGCTCAAGTCATGAGCCTAGAGTCCTAGGATCAAGCCCTGAGTCTGGCTCCCTGTTCCACGGAGGCCTGCTTCTCCCTCTCCCTCTGCTTGCCACTCCCCCTGCTTGTGCTCTCCCTCTCTCTGTGTCAAATAAATAAATAAAATCTTAAATAAATAAATTTATAAAAATAGCCCTAAACATGTGTAAAGATATTTATTTTCACTCACAGTTAGAGAAATATAAAAGGAAACATCAACAAGACAGCATTTCTCATTTATCATGTTGGTGAAAATTAGTAAGAATGACATCCTGTTCTGTTGACAAGGATAATGGGAAACCTGGCACTCTCATACATTGCAGCTGAGAAGGTAATGCTAGTGCCCTCTGGAAAGAAATTTCCAATAAACTAACACAATTATATATACACTTATTTTTTGATCCAGAATTCTCATTTCTTTTTTTTTTTTTTAAGATTTTATTTATTTATTTATTTGAGAGAGAGAGAGAGAAACAGCATGAGAGGGGAGAAGGTCAGAGGGAGAAGCAGGCTCCCCGCTGAGCCGGGAGCCCGATGTGGGACTCGATCCCAGGACTCTGGGATCATGACCTGAGCCGAAGGCAGTCGCTTAACCAACTGAGCCACCCAGGCGCCCCAGAATTCTCATTTCTAAGGATTTACTGTTTATACACACCTCCAACAAGATAAAAATGCATATATACAAGGTTATTTGTTGCAGCATTATTTATAATTTCAAAATTTTGAAAACAGTCAAAATGCTCATACCCAGAAAAATGGGTAAATAAACTATGGAACCCACACAATAGAGTATTACACACCTATAAAAAGAATGAAGAATATCTCTACATACAAATGTGGAGTGAGGTCTAAGATGGATATATTGTTAAGTAGAGAAGCAAAATACAAATTCATATGTATAATGGGCTAGCTTTCATGTAAGAAAAAAAGGAAGAAGTAATAAAATATATGTCCATCTGCTCGCTAATAAAAAAAAATGACAAGAAGAAATTAATCAAATTGATTACCTGTAGAGTGTGAGTGGAAACTGAGTAGAAAGACTGGGGTATGCAAACAGGATTATTTTATCTTTTCCTCACATAAATATAAGTAATTAATAATCATAGTTTTCTATACAAAATCTAAGAGCAAACTATTATTAATTAAATGTACTTTCTCTTTTCATCTGTTAATATGATAACACATATTCCAAACAGAATGTAGAATTTTTCTTCCTTATAATAAATGTCCATTTGACTTTACTGAGAAAATTTAGTTTTCTTTCTTTTTTCTAGAAACCTCAATTAATTCCTTGTTGCTTTCATTACAAAAATTGCTTCCCTAGTCTGTTTTATTTTTACAAAATATGGATTTTTAAATAACTAAAGGCTCTGGAGTCAGACTCCTGAGTTTGAACACTGGCTATTACACAGGACTTTTATTTTCTTCATATCGTGTTTAGAAGATAATTTAAATAATATGCAAACTATCTAATACTCCAGAAAAGTACTGAGAAAATTGTTTTCCTGTTCTTCCAAATTCCTTACATACCTTAAAGAGTTAAATCAATGTATGACTCTCAGCAGACTTGATCACTAAATAATTGCCTGGATTGTTCAAGTATAATTAATTGGATAATTTTTTTAATTGTAGTTATTTTGTCCTAACAAAATAATTTAATGGAAAATGTGACAATTGAGAAAATTCTTAGATATTAAAGCCAGTATCATTTCTAACCAATTTTTAAAAGAGCACAGGACTGAATGTTTAATAAAGAGAACTTTCTGAAGATGTTTAAGTTTTATTTCCTATTTGGTAAAGTTTTTAAAAATCAGTTTTTTTAGTAAGAGAAGACTCAACTCTAAGAGATTATAACGTGTTCATATTTAATTCACAAATTCCTTCATTCTCAGGTCAGTAACCAACACTACTTTGAAAGAATATATCCACTCTGAGTAAATCACCTGACTTTATATGCACGCTTTAAGAATAAGTATTTAGGGGTGTCTGAGTGACTCAGTCAGTTGAGCGTCTACTTTCATGATCCCAGGGTCCTGGGATCCAGGCCCACATAGGGCTCACTGCTCAGAGGAGAGCCTGCTTCTCCCTCTCCCACACCCCTTTCTTGTGTTCTCTTTCTCGCTGTGTGTCTCTCTCTCTCTGTCAAATAAATAAAATATTTTTTAAGAAAAGAACATGTATTTAAGGTGCTTCCTCAATATTTCAACTTGGGTTTAAGTCTACTGCTCCTCTAGTAAGTGAACAGTCACTTGACAACTGAGACTGCTTTTATGGACATTTCATTTCCAACTAAGTTTTACACATCTGTTCTACTCACAGATTACAATTTCAAAATGATCATAATTCAGAATTTGACCATAAAAGAGTAAGAACAGTGACTTAAATGCATCCATATGATCTTTGTCCAATGCAATATATATTAATAAGTCTTCCTCAGGTTTAAGATGTAAATTATGATATATGTTCTCTTTATTTGTAAATTAGAGTCACCATAAATACTCAACCAGTATCAAAAGGCATAAAAGAGTTCTGTGATCATTACATATTTGTAACTCTCCAGACATCAGTGTAAGAGTACATCTGAGATCAAATTTATTAAAAATGAACTACTCAAAAATGCAGAAAAATGAATCATTCATTCTTTGATCTTTCTGTTGTCTATAATGTCATAAAAAGAGGCTGATTCACATCACCAAAGGGAAAAAAATAATTGACATGACAATGACCCTTTAGCCAATAAGACTTCACTCTGCAATGGCACTTATACAAACTGAATTGTACTAAAATTTAATTTGTAATATAATGATTGCTGAGAGAGGAGTACTTCATTTAAGCTGTTAATTGACTACAGAATTTTGCCAGTAACCAACTGAATGAATGAGTGATGAGATTAGTATTTTTTCATGTATAAAGCTGCTTCTACAAACTTTAAAACGTATATACTTAGTATTTTCTGCTCCTTGGAAGGAGTTTAATCACATATTGTAGCCAAACCCTTTCAATAACATGGAAAATACTTTTTCATTATTTAGTCTTCACCTGTAACAGCCATCTGTTCAACTAGAATTCTACTCCCATATGCACTAGATGTTTTCCTCTCAAGTATAAAGTTAGCAACATGCCACTTCATGTTTTCAGTGAGTATAACAAACCATGCAGCATATCAAAATCATAAAAACATGTTTCATATCTAAGAATAATACATTACCAATGATATGATCAGGAGCTCAATGACATTTTAAGCATCAGACAAACTTAACTAATAATTGTGTGTATGTGTTGAATAGTTCCAAAATATTTTTGAAAACTTAAATTCTGTGAATGATTTGATTGATAGATGGATATTATAGACTTTAACCTGGAATTTAGCTCATCTTTGTGAGATGGAAAATAGTCATTTATACACATCTGAATTTAGGAAGATAGGAATAAAGTATGAATAAAATCATCATTTCTGAGACATAGAAGGAACCTCTGAAACTTCCTTTTTTTAAAGATTTTATTTATTTATTTAGAAAGAGAGTGCGAGCATGGGGGGAGAGGGGCAGAGAGAGAGGGAGAGAGAGAGAATCTTAAGCAGACTCCACACTGAACATGGACCCCAATGCAGGGCCTGATTTTATGACCCTGAGCTCATGACTTGAGCCAAAATCAAGAGTGGGACGCTTAACCCACTGAGCCACCCAGGCACCCGAGGAACCTCTGAAACTTCTAATATAATTCCCAGTTCAAATTTCCATCCAGTCCAGAATATCTCCAACAACTATTTAACAAGCCAGTTTATGAACCTGGATAGATAGGAACCTTATCTTTCCAGCCAGTTGTAACATGATTGTGTAAAGTTTAATTTTCGAAAGCACAGATATGACATGCAAATCTTAGTCACACAATATGTAATGCATGTTGAATTGAGTAAATTTTTCTTTATTATAAAAGTGGGAATATATTTAATATTCTCATTATTCATAATCCAAATAAATGACAGGTATATATGCCTATAAAAGGGGGTTTTGTGATTGGTCAAAGGATAGGTGGCCTTTTTCTATTCTTGTGAGGATTCAATTTGTAAGACAATTTATAGGACAGTTGTTTTTAATTCCTCCAAGAATTGGGTTCCAACCTGAATGATATCAAAATTGCTGACCCACCCGTCTCACTACATTATCTTCAATATGTTTCTTTATATCAGGAAAAAGATCCTATGTATCAAAAGATTCCTATGTTTTAGATTTAGAGCTGTTTGTCTTTGGAATATTTTTCTTTCCCTCTGGGTGCATAGTTTCATTTTAGCTTAGGGGATAAGGACAAAAAAAAAATTTCCTATCAGGATATATTCAACTGTATTCAGCTTCCAATTTGGCCAACTTCTGACCAAAGCATTACTTAAAAAAAAAAAAATCTTTTCAAATATCTTGTCAAGCTGTAGCCAGGACCAAAAGTAAATATTCTTGGCAGTATTGAACAATCCCAAAAGATACTACCTTTCCAAGATCCAGAGCCACTCCCAAAAATACCCAAAAGAAAGAGGGACTTAGACAATCCCCCTGAGAGGTGGCAACAGTTGGTAGGACCCTAGCCACAAATGAACTATAGCTCACATTTCTGCCCAGCCATATTTTGGGGACCCCCAACCTGAGAGTGGACCTGCCTGTATACACAAGAATGGATGATGTGCATGACCGAGATAGGCAGAAAGCCAAGCCAAGTTTCAGTACACTAAATGAGACAAATAAGAAGGAAATAGCTGTCCCTGAGAGAGAAAGGATCAATCCCAAAACCAAATGTATAAGAGTTTAGATTTAGAAAGGAAGGCATTTGAAATTTTGCCTTCCTTTCTTGACCTGGCACTTCAGAGATCTGGCAGAACTAACTCTGGTAGAAATTTTCACCTTTCCCTGGCTTCTGCTAGCTTTCCCAAGACTTCATCTGCAGGCACCTGAGAAAGTGGGTTTAAAGTAGAGAATACAGGGTACCTGGGTGGCTCAGTGGGTTAAGTGTCTGCCTTCTGCTCAGGTCATGATCCCAGGGTCCCGGGATCAAGCCTTTGGCTCAGGTCATGATCCCAGGGTCCCCGAATCAAGCCCAAGTCTGAGCCCAGCTTCATGCTCTGCAGGGAGTGCGCTTCTCCCTCTCCCTCTACACCTCCCCCTGCTTGTGTGTGCTCTCTCTCTCTCAAATAAATAAAATCTTTACAAAAGAAAAATAAGTAGAGACTACAGCCCAGAATTTGCAAGATTTTCCATTAATTTTAATTTTAGTTTCCCCCCTGGCTGTTAAAAAATAACTGGTAGCAGTTTATCAGTGAATCTCTCAGAATCTTAGCAACCCTAGGAGGGGCGCATATGGAGACCACCTTTGAGGGTAGATATGAGGGCATCTGAGTTTGTGTAGAAAGATTTCACAAAACCTTCAAGGACAATCACACATAGAAATATTCAATCATAAAAATAATAACATATCTGCAAAATAAATCTTCAACTTGTGTTCCTTCTATTTGTAGAATTTGAACTTTGATCCTAAAATTATTGGGGGGGAAAACTATGATTTTTTTCAGAAATATATCAGGTTAATTCTCAGCATTCCAGAAAGGTCTTTCATGCTGCCTTCATTTTTCAATGCATCCTTTAGTTCTGTGACTCTCTAGTATGCTTCTAATATATTGTTTATTTATGCTTAAGTGGGTCTGAATTTTTATCATTGTTGTAACTCAGAGAGTTTTAATTAATACATTTATTTGAGTTCAAACTATTCATTTAAGAGTCTATGGCTCAGGAAAGATGGCAGAGGAGTAGGAGACCTGGATTTCGTCTGGTCCCAGGAATTCAGGTCGATAGGGATCAAACCATTCTAAACACCTATGAACTCAACAGGAGATCGAAGAAAAGAATAGCATCAACTCTCTGAACAGAAAAGCGACCACTTTCTGGAAGGTAGGACATGTGGAGAAGTGAATCCAAGGTGATATTTGGGAGGATAGATGACAGGGGAGGGGGCCTCCATCAGCCACTTCTGGCAAGTGATAGAGCAGCAGAGCACAAAATCTGAAATTTTAGAAGTCTGCTCTGCTGAGGGACATCGCTCCAGTGGCTAAGTGGGGGGTGGAACCCTCTTGGGGACAGTGTGGTCTCAGGACACTTGGGGTCACAGAAAGACTGGGGATGCCTGAGTGCGGCAGAGCTCCCAGGTATCGGAGCGGGGAAGCCGGCTGCAGAGACGGAGCCGAGGAGTGGGCTTTCAGCTCAGGGTTGCCATGACCATGATCCACGGCAGAGTCAGACCACTTCTCTTCCAGCAGGGACCCAACAACCGGCAGATCCAGGGAGACTCCACTTCATCCCCCAGAAGGAGTGGCACGGGAGCATACCGCAGGACTCTGCTGGGTTTGGAGATTCCAGACAGGGTTGTGTGCCAGAGATAGAAATATGCAGTCACAGGCTGGGTGAGCCGAGAGTGCGGCCAGAGACCGGGGAGATGGGAGTGACTGACTGCTTTTCTCTGGGGGCTCACTGAGGAGTGGCTCCCAGGAGTTCTCGGTTCCTCTGAGGCGAAGATTGGGAAGCCACTATTTTCACTCTCGTCCTCCAAAGCTGTACGGAAAGCTTGCAGGGAACAAAAGCTCCCGAGAGCAACCCCGAGCAGATTACTTAGCCCAGACCGGCAATGGCAGGGCAATTCCACCTCCAGCAAAGACATTTGGGAACCACAGCAACAGGCCCCTCCCCCAGAAGATCAGCAAGAACAGCCAGCCAAGACCAAGTTTACCCATCAATGAGAATGGCAGAACTCTAGTACTAGGGGAACACTGCACATAGATTTCATGGCTTTTTTCCCAGGATTCTTTAGTCTTTCAAAGTTAATTTTTTTAACTTTTTTTAAAATTTTTTTCTTTTTCCCTTTTTCAACCAAAATCTTATCAATCCATTTTTTAAAAAATCTTTTATTTTTCATTTTTAGAGTCATAGTCTATCCCTTCATAGTAGTTAACCTTATTTTTGGTGTATATATAGTTCTCCCTTTAAAATTTTGGGCTACAGTTTCTTCTAACATATCAAAATATACCCTAAATCTCTAGTGTATGGCTTTGTTCTAGTCTCCTGACTGATCACATTCTCTCTCTCTTTTTTTTAATCCTCTTCTTTCTTTTTTCAACCAACTTCTTACCAATTCCTTTTATAAAATCTTTTATAATTTTCATCTTTACAGTCATATTCCATCCTTCATCCTATTAACCCTTATTTTTTTACATATATAAGTTTTTCTTTCTTTAAAATTTTGGGACGCACTTTCTTCTAACAGACCAAAATATGCCCAAATCTAGTGTGTGGTACTGATATATGCACCAGCCTGATCATATTTGATCATATTCTGTTTTTTTTTGTTTTGTTTTGTTTTGTTTTTGTTGTTTGTTTTTATCTTTTTCTTTTTTTTTTTTCTTTTTTCTTTCTTTCCATTTCTTTTCCCCTGGTTTCAGGTCTTTTCCAATATATTTAGTGTATATTCCTGGGGACATTGTTACCCTGTTAGCATTTTGTTCTGTCGTTCATCTATTCACCTCTGGAAAAATAACAAGGCAGAAAAAAATCACCGCAAAAAAAAAAACAAGAGACAGTACTGACTGCCAGGGACCTAATCAATACACACATTAGTAAGATGTTGGAACAAGAGTTCAGAATGATGATTTTAAAGATACTAGCTGGGCTTGAAAAAAGCATGGAAGTTATTAGAGAAACCCTTTCTGGAGAAATAAAAGAACTAAAATCTAACCAAAATCAAAAAGGCTATTAATGAGGTGCAATCAAAAATGGGGGCACTAACTGCTAGGATATAACTGCTAGGATAAATGAGGCAGAAGAGATAATTAGTGATATAGAAGACCAAATGATGGAGAATAAAGAAGCTGAGAAAAAGAGAGATAAACAATTACTGGATCACGAGGCCAGAATTCGAGAGATAAGCAGTACGATAAGACAAAACAACATTAGAATAATTGGGATCCCAGAGTAAGAAGAAAGACAGAGAGGGGCAGAAGGTATACTGGAGCAAATTATAGCAGAGAACTTCCCTAATTTGGGGAAGGAAACAGGCATCAAAATCCAGGAGGCACAGAGAACCCCTCTCAAAATCAATAAAAATAGGTTAACACCCCAACATCTAATAGTAAAACTTACAAGTCTCACAGATAAGGAGAAAATCCTGAAAGCAGCTCAGGACAAGAGATCTATAACCTACAATGCTAGAAACATTAGATTGGCAACAGACCTATCCACAGAGACCTGGCAGGCCAGAAAGGACTGGCATGATATATTCAGAGCACTAAATGAGAAAAATATGCAGCCAAGAATATTATATCCAGCTAGGCTGTCATTGAAAATAGGAGAGATAAAAAGCTTCCAGGACAAACAAAAACTAAAAGAATTTGCAAACACAAAACCAGCCCTACAAAAAATATTGAAAGGGGTCCTCTAAGCAAAGACAGAGCCTAAAAGTAACATAGACCAGAAAAGAACACAGACAATATACAGTGACAGTCACCTTACAGGAAATACAATGGCACTAAATTCATATCTTTCAATAGTTACCCTGTCTGTGAATGGGCTAAATGCCCCAATCAAAAGACACAGGCTATCAGATTGGATTAAAAAACAAGACCCATCAATATGCTGTCTGCAAGAGACTCATTTTAGAACTAAAGTCACCCCCAGGCTAAAAGTGAGGGGGTGGAAAACAATTTACCATGCTAATGGACACCAAAAGAAAGTTGGGGTGGCAATCCTTATATCAGACAAATTAGATTTTAAAACAAAGACTGTAATAAGAGATGAGGAAATACACTATATCCTACTTAAAGCGTCTATCCAACAAAAAGATCTAACAATTGTAAATATCTATGCCCCTAACGTGGGAGCAGCCAATTATATAAGCCAATTAATAACAAAAGCAAAGAAACACATTGACAACAATACAATAATAGTGGGAATTTTAAGACCCCCCTCACTGAAATGGACAGATCATCTAAGAAAAGATCAACAAGGAAATAAAGAATTTATATGACACACTGGACCAAATGGACTTCACAAATATATTCAGAACATTCCATCCCAAAGCAACAGAACACACATTCTTCTCAGGTGCCCATGGAACATTCTCCAGAATAGATTCACATCCTAGGTCACAAATCAGGTCTTAACCAGTACCAAAAGACTGAGATTGTTGCTGGCATATTTTCAGACCACAACGCCTTGAAACTAAAATTCAATCACAAGAAGAAAGTTGGAAAGAACTCAAAGACATGGAGGCAAATACAAAGAGTATCCTACTAAAGAATGAATGGTTCAACCAGGAAATTAAAGAAAAATTAAAAAAAAATCACGGAAACAAATGAAAATGAAAACACAACTGTTCAAAATCTTTGCGATGCAGCAAAGGCCGTCCTAAGAGGAAAGTGTATAGCAATACAAGCCTCTCTCAAGAAACAAGAAAGGTCTCAAATACACAACCTAACCCTACACCTAAAGGAGCTGGAGAAAGAACAGCAAATAAAGCCTAAAACCAGCAGGAGAAGAGAAATAATAAAGATCAGAGGAGAAATCAATGCAATAGAAACCAAAAGAACAGTAGAAGAGATGAATGAAACTAGGAGCTGGTTTTTTGAAAGAATGAAAAGATTGATAAACCCCCGGCCAGACTATCAAAAAGAAAAGAGAAATGACCCAAATCAACAAAATCATGAATGAAAGAGGAGAGATCACAACCAACACCAAAGAAATATAAACAATTATAAGAATATATTAGGAGAAACTCTATGCCAGCAAATTAGATAATCTGGAAGAAATGGATGCATTCCTAGAGATGTATCCACTACCAAAACTGAACCAGGAAGAAATAGAAAACCTGAACAGACCTATCACCACTAAAGATATTGAAGCAGTCATCAAAATTCTCCCAAAAACGAAAGCCCGGGGACAGATGTCTTCCCAGGGGAATTCTACCAAGCATTTAAAGAAGAATTAACACCTATTCTTCTGAAACTGTTCCAAAAAATAGAAACGGAAAGAAAACTTCCAAACTCATTTTATAAGGCCACCATTACCTTGATTCCAAAACCAGACAAAGACCCTGTCAGAAAGGAGAATTACAGACCAATATCCTTGATGATCATTGATGCAAAAATTCTCACCAAAATACTAGCCAATAGGATCCAACAGTACATTAAAAGGATTATCCACCACGAACAAGTGGGATTTATCCCTGGGCTGCAAGTTTGGTTCAACAACCACAAATCAATCAATGTGATACAATACATTAATAAAAGAAAGAACAAGAACCCTATGATCCTCTCAATAGATGCAGAAAAAGCATTTGACAAAGTACAGCATCCTTTCTTGATCAAAACTCTTCAGAGTATAGGGATAGACGGTACATACCTCAATATCATAAAAGCCATCTATGAAAAACCCACAGAGTATATCATTCTCAATGGGGAAAAACTGAGAGTTTTCCCACTAAGTCAGGAACATAGCAAGGATGTCCACTATCACCACCACTCTTCAACATATTATTAGAAGTCCTAGCCACAGCAATCAGACAACAAAAATAAATAAAAGGCATCCATATCGGCAAAGAAGAAGTCAAACTCTCACTCTTTGCTGATGATATGACACTTTATATGGAAAACCCAAAAGATTCCACCCCAAAACTGCTAGAATTCATACAGGAATTCAGTAAAGTGGCAGGATATAAAATCAATGCACAGAAATCAGTGGCATTCCTATATACCAACAACAAGACAGAAGAAAGAGAAATTAAGGAATTGATCCCATTTAAAATTGCACCCAAAACCATAAGATACCTAGGAATAAATCTAACCAAAGAGGCAAAGAATCTGTACTCAGAAAACTATAAAATACTCATGAAAGAAATTGAGGAAGACACAAAGAAATGGAAAAACGTTCCATGCTCATGGATTGGAAGAACAAATATTGTGAAGATGTTAATGCTACCTAGAGCAATCTACATATTCCATGCAATCCCTATCAAAATACCATCCACATTTTTCAAAGAAATGGGACAAACAATCCTAAAATTTGTATGGAACCAGAAAAGACCCCGAATAGCCAGAGGAATGTTGAAAAAGAAAAGCAAAGCTGGCGGCATCACAATTCCGGACTTCAAGCTCTGTTACAAAGCTGTAATCATCAAGACAGTATGGTACTGGCACAAAAACAGACAGATAGATCAATGGAACAGAATAGAGAGCCCAGAAATGGACCCTCAACTCTATGGTCAACTAATCTTCAAAAAAGCAGGAAAGAATGTCCAGTGGAAAAAAGACAGTCTCTTCCATAAATGGTGTTGGGAAAATTGGACAATCACATGCAGAAGAATAAAACTGGACCATTTTCTTACACCACACACAAAAATAGACTCAAAATCATTGAAAGACCTAAATGTGAGATAGGAATCCATGAAAATCCTAGAGGAGAACAAAGGCAGCAATCTCTTCGACCTCACCCGCAGCAACTTTTTCCTAGAAACATCGCCAAAGGCAAGGGAAGCAAGGGCAAAAATGAACTATTGGGACTTCATCAAGACAAAAAGCTTTTGCACATTAAAAGAAACAGTCAACAAAACCAAAAGACAACCGACAGAATGGGAGAAGATATTTGCAAATGACATCAGATAAAGGACTAGTATCCAAAATGTATAAAGAACTTACCAAACTCAACACCCAAAGAACAAATGATCCAATCAAGAAATGGGCAGAAGACATGAACAGATATTTTTCCAAAGAAGACATCCAAATGGCCAACAGACACATGAAAAAGTGCTCAACATCGCTCGGCATCAGGGAAATCCAAATCAAAACCTCAATGCGATACCATCTCACACCAATCACAATGGCTAAAATTAACAAGTGAGGAAACGACAGATGTTGGCGGGGATGTGGAGAAAGGGGAACCCTCCTACACTGTTGGTGGGAATGCAAGCTGGTGTAGCCACTCCGGAAAACAGTATGGAGGTTCCTCAAAAAGTTGATAATAGAGCTACCATACAATCTAGCAATTGCACTACAGGGTATTTACCCCAAAGATACAAATGTAGAGATCCGAAGGGATACATGCACCCCGATGTTTATAGCAGCAATGTCCATAATAGTCAAACTGTGGAAAGAGCCAAGATGTCCATTGACAGATGAATGGATAAAGAAGAAGTGGTATATATATATATATATATATATATATATATATATATATATATACACAATGGAATATTATGCAGCCATCAAAAGCACGGAATCTTGCCATTTGCAACGACGTGGATGGAACTGGAAGTTATTATGCTGAGCGCAATAAGTTAACCAGAGAAAGACATGTATCATATGACCTCACTGATATGAGGAATTTTTAATCTCAGGAAACAAACTGAGAGTTGTTGGAGTGGTGGGAGGTGGGAGGGATGGGGTGGCTGGGTGATAGACATTGGGGAGGGTATGTGCTATGGTGAGCACTGTGAATTGTGTAAGACTGTTGAATCATAGACCTGTAACTTTGAAACAAATAATACATTATATGTTAAAAAAAAAAAAAAGAAGAAGAAGAAGACAGCAGAAAGGGAAGAATGAAGGGGGGAAATCGGAGGGGGAGATGAACCATGAGAGACTATGGACTCTGAGAAAAAAACTGAGGGTTCTAGAGGGGAGGGGGATGGAGGGATGGGTTAGCCTCGTGATGGGTATTAAAGAGGGCACGTTCTGCATGGAGCACTGGGTGTTGTACACAAACAATGATTATGGAACACTACATCAAAAACTATTGATGTAATGTATGTTGAGTAACATAATAATAAAAAAAGAGTCTATGGCTCAATTTCCTCATCTGTAAGAAGATATTGCTGAATATTTTCCACGTTTCCCTCAAGCACTCAGAATCTTTTATTCTCCTCTGTATTATATATATGCAAAGGGCAATATATGTTCATTTTTCTACTGTCCTAGTTGATTGCAAATGAGACACCAATTTCTGGGCTGGTGTTTTGATTATGGACTCCTAGGAGTGTGTAACAGGACAGGCCCAAAGGTTTTATGTTTCTGGTCTTGGAGCTATTGCAGCTGTAAAACCACTAATTTGGTGGATTTTGTTTACAGTTTTATAGTCTCTTCAGATTGGAAAGATAATTCAGACAGAGTATTAGTAAAATGAGTACTCAAGTAAAGTAGGATAGAGGGGAGTAGTGTGAGTCACATCACTTTTATAGTCTATTTTAGGTACATCCTGTGTCTTTAATTTTTTGTTAGCCTTGTACAATGAATTTTTTAACAAACTTTTTGGAATATTAAAGCCTCTTGGTTGTTTCTGCATGCCAATTAAAATAGGTGTTCTACTCTGTTTTTTTATTTGGGAAACCTTGCTTTCAAGTGCACTTCTTAAATAAACAATCCTATCTAATTGGAAGGTTCCCCATAATGGCCATTGTAATTCTAGGTTGTCTTAGTAAGATTTTGCATTTTTGTAGATATCTACAGCTTTCAGGACCACAGTCCTTAGACATAAAATAAGCATCTGTGCCAGAATGTAGAGCACTTAATGCTTTGAAACTTGAAAATCTCATTTCATTAGCTAAGACTTGGGTTTCTGGAAGCCAAATTCATACCCAAGAGAGATGTGTCACTGGCTCAGGGATTTTGTGATGTTTTGCAGTACAGTGAAACCTCTTTGCATGGAAGTTTTCTTGAGTTTGGTGGGGGACTTAATGTCAATCTAACCTGTTCCATGATCAACTTATCCTAGCACGGGAATCTTAGAGGTAGGTGGCAAGCACTCTAATAGCTTGTAAGTGCTCACCCGTACCCACCAATTGTGTGGCTTTGGTTTCCAATGTACACATTAGAAATAGATTGGTTATTCCTATCACAAGAAGATTTCTTTATTGTGGCAGACACCCTGACAGTTTTTAATGTCTGACTTGTACCTAGTTAAATTTTGATTATGATGGTCAAAACATTCTGATTTCTTGTCTTATTTCCCCAATCCCCCAATGATTTATGATGTAGACTTACCTTGAGGCTTTGTGAGTCATCTAACAACTGCCACACATTGCAAGCTTTGGATTTCCTTCTTGAGTCCCCTGTTGGCTGCCATCAGTGCAGACTACCAATATAATTACCCCAGGACCTTTACAGGATCCCAGAACCTTTCTAGAAGTTACTAAACTGCAGAATCTTTTTAGAGTCCCAGAATCTTTCTAAGAACCTTTCTAAGAATGATATATGTGTGTGTGTGTGTATATATATATATATATATATATATATATATATATATATATATAATGCATATATACATAAATATATAATAAAATTTGTATTGGAGAGCTGCACACAAGGGAGTGGAGCTCAAATCTGAGAATGACTTACCCATAGCCCTCAGTAATGATGACAAGAAAATCAAACTTAAAGGTTCAGTGGGCACCACACCTGTGTATCTTGTTGTCCTGTAGGCTGTTAGAGGCCAGCTTCAGATCCCATTCCTCGTCACCAAAAACTATTAAAAAATAAAGAAGACAATTTAGATGATACAAACAAACTTTATGTAACATTCAGGAAGTGGACAGTCTCCTTTCAGAGAACTGCAAAATTGGGCAGAAGGCAGGAAACTTTACAGGATAAAGAATAAGGAACAAGAAAAAGACAGACAGAAAACATTTAATTGGAGAAGCCTCATAGTCAATCCTCTTTGGAGTGAAACAATCCAGAGTTGGCTTGTGTTTGGGGACTGGCTGTCTGAATATACTGTGTTTCTGGGGTAGCAGAGAATTTATAGAGACAAGAAAGTTAACTAAGTTTTGGTTTGCTGATGTGGCCAGCACTGTGGGCAGGAGTGACTCCACCTTGAGCCTAGAAATGTACTTCAACCCTATCAGCAAAATCAAATGATTCTTAGTCAAGAAAGAAAACCTAAACAGACAAAAAATATATATGGAAAATGGAACACACATAAAGAATCTATTCACAAAGATAATACCATGATTACATAATATATTATAGAGGTAATATTGAAAGTTTAAAAATGGATAAACCCTAACTTATTTAAAATATTGATTTACTATTTTAAAAGGCAAGGAAATTACAGGTATTTTTATGTATCTAGTTTAATGCAGTAGTAATAACAGAAAAAGGCATTTGTGGTAGATAATTTTGTGTACCAATTTGATTATACCACAGAGTGCCCACACATTTTTATCAAATATTATTCTGGGGGTGTCTGTGAGTATGTTTTGGAATGAGATTAATACTTAAATCAGTAAACTGAGTAAAGCAGACTGCCCTTCCTAATGTGGGAAGCCTTCACCAATCATTTGAAGGACTGAATAGACCAAAAAAATCTAACCCTCCCCTGACCAAGGGAGAATTCCTCCTGACTGCCTTTGAACTGAGACATTAGCTTTTTCCTGCCTTCAAACTTAAACTGAAACAGTTCATCCTGAGCCTCAAGCCCGAACTGAACTCCAGCATTGACTTTCTTGAGACTCCAGCTTGCTGACGCATCCTGTAGATCTCAGGACTTGTCAGCCTCCATAATCATGCAAGCCAATTCCTAACAATGAATCTCCTTTATTAGTTCTGTTTCTCTGGAGAACCCTGAGTAATACAGCAATGAAAGACGATTGCTGGGCAATTCTCTTTATGAACAAAAATGCAAAAAACAACTGAAATAATAGAAAACCAGTCATACAGATGCATATACGTTTGTTTCCATACACATATACCCCATGATCAAATGAAATTACTCTTACGTATGTAGAAAACATCTTTTTATTTTGGCTCATGAATTGATTACAGGAAAAAGAAAATCATTATTCTAGCAGTAGCTAGAAGAAAAAATGATAGATAAAATTTAAAGCTCATTCATGACAAATACTTTAGTAAAACGAATTATAAGATAAAATTTTAACTTAATAAAACTACCTATCAACAAATATCAATGTGATAAACCAAATGTAAATATATTATCTAGGAAAAAAAGACCAAAAAAAAAAAAAAAAACCAAACAAATTACCCACTCTCAGGGATTCTATATTCAGCAGGGTATTTACTAGAATCCTATCCAGGCCAATAAAAATATAAAAAGGAATGAAGTATACAGGAATTAACAAGAAATAAAAATAATGTGGTTTTAATTTCAACTTTGTTGTTTTTAAATGTTGTCATAATTTTCTGCAATGATTTTCCATATGGAAAACTCAATAGAATCCACAGACAAAATAATAAGACGAACAAGAAAAACAAAAATATATAAAATCAATGTAAAAATCAATTGCTTTTATGCTTTGGAAAACTAATTTTTAAGTGAAGTTTTTCAAAACTCAATTCACAGAAACAAGAACCCATATGGTATATAGGCATAAATCCAATTAAATATATTCAAGATCTTTACAAATAAAATTTTTTTTAGAAAATAAAAAAGGCAAAAGACTTCAGTAAATAGACTAATAAACTACATTAATATATACAAAAAAACCAATGTCATAAAGATAATAATGTCCCCCAAAATAAATCTTTAACTTCTGTTACTGCTATTACCTTTGTAGAATTTGAATTTTCATCCTAAAATTATTGGGGAAGAAAAAGAAACTAGGATTTCTTTAGAAATATGTCAGATTTATTCTCAGCGCTCCGAAAGGTCTTTCATGCGGCCTTCATTTTTCAATGCATTCTTTATTTCTGTGACTCTTTAGTATCCTTCTAATATATTGTTTATTTATGTTTAAGTGGGTCTGAATTGTTATCTTTACTGTAACTCAGAGAATTTTAATTAATATATTTGTTTGAGTTCAAACTATTCATTTAAGTGTCTAGGATTCAATTTCCTCACTTATAAAAAGAAATTTTACTGAATATTTTCCAAGTTTCCCTCAAGCACTCAGAATCTTTTCCCCCCTGTGTTATATATATGCAAAGAGCGATATATTCTTTCTTTTAAATAAAAAATATCTCTCTTAGAAGAATTGGAAGAATTAAAACTACTTCCCAAGCACATTCCATTAACCTAGGTGTAGTAGGCAGTCTTATAAATACCACTACTTTGAACCCTAGTTATTTGCTTTTCACACATAAGTGATATGTACGTTTAGGGCTTTTCTGAGACTATACAACAAAACACTTGCTGGAGAATACAACAGTACTTATACTGGCTGTAAAGTCATCATAGCAACAGAGCCCAGATCCGGCCCTCAAGGATCCTTCAAAGCATGCATTGTTTCCAAGATCAGTAGCCAAAACTACCCATTTTTATCTGGAGAAGAATTCTAGGAGAAGAAAAAAAGAAATTAAATAGATTTTGTTATGCTCTGGTGAAAAAAAAATGGCAACACTAATGTCATGCAATGGAAAAGTAACCTCAAAATTTTAGTTGGACTTCAAAATGAACATTTGTTTTCTTTCTTGAATAACAAGTATTTATTTGCAAACTAAGTCTTCCTTTAGTATTAAAATAACTCATGAAAAGTTTTAAAAATCTGAAAAATACAAATAAACACAAAAAGGAGGTATAAATGATACATAATCCTCTCCATGACTCTGATATTTATTGCTTTAATTATTTTTCTTTTTGAAGAAATGGCAGAACCTTTTGAATTGTCTAGGTTAAGGTTTGTCGTTACAGGAATTATTATATTTACGTGTGGAAGATCTCATTATTCAAAGGTTTTAAAAGTATATCTAATAATTAATTACTTAAATGTGAATCTGTAGCTTTATTTACATTAGTCTCTGGCAAGGAGTTCTTTACTCCAAACCTAAATATTCACTTAGAAAAATGTAGTGAAAGCAGTAAGAAAGCAAGGCATTAATAAGCTGACACATCTTCAGTGATAAACAGTAGCCAAACGTATACATTTAGCAGAGAATAATCTCTTTATTATCGCTTATTAGCCTATCCAATGTAAATTCTTTTTACTTTTAATTTAACTTATAAAGAAGTCTAGACTGATTCCTAGGACTCTAAAACTTTGTAAATTTCTGCTTTAATGCTTTATTAAGCTACTTAGATATTTTAAGCTTCTATTTTTCTTCCTACCAGCACCAATTAAGAGATGTGAATGTAATTTACACTTCTTTATTAGCGTTCACATATAGATACTACTTATTGAACGCACTGCCTGGAAATTAATGCTTCAAAGGGCTTTCTTTTGTCAACACTTTTGAATCACTGTGTATACACTTTAATTGAGAATGTCTAATAAATATCATGAAAAATGAAACATTGAATGATGCTCTGGTTTTATGTTGTTTCCAAAAGATTTAAAACACACACACACACACACACACACAAAGCTTTGATAATTTAGTGTGTCTCTTCAAAAGAATAACTACTCAATATTTCAAATCAAATTATTATGCAAAGATTTTTAAGTCTCTGCCTTATGGCGAGCAAGAAGGAGCCCATTACAGCTTTATCCCTGACACAGCATACCTGGATTATCAAGCATCTGCAAAAATACCACAGTTACATTGTGCTATAATAACTCAACTTCATCAATAATATCCCCAAATCCATGGATGCAATAAATACTATAAAGATTTTAGAAACTGGCTTTCTTTAACTCATGCAAATGCTATTGCCAAGATGCCTTTGAATTGAATACTTTATTATTAATTGATAGTAAATTATTTTTATATAAGCAAAATGTAAGATGGTGAGAGAATTATCGTTAACTCACTTGAAAATTCTAAAGTATTCATATCTTCTTCTTTTTTAATTTAATTTTATTATGTTATGTTTATCACCATGAGAGTATTCCTCTCTTCTCAGTGAAATTTTGACACTATTATATGACCCTAAAGTTTATCTAAGTGTTCCACTTTTTTTGTAAATGTATAGTTTCCTATTTTAAGTTTGAGTAAAACCCCTAAAGTTCTATTATAAATAGTGATTTCTGTTTAGAGAGCATGTATTTGAAATGGAAGCTAGATGACAGGAGGAAACCATTTAACCATTTAACTTTTCATTTGGAAATATTAATGGAATTCTTCTGTATGTTAACTCTGATAGGCACATAGTTTCCACGGAGAGATGAAAAAGAGAAAGAGGAATTTCTCCCTTGAAGAAGATATTATATATATATTATATATATATATAATATATATATAACTCAGTATCATTCACATAAAGCTGGGTGCCATCACTAAAAAGCAAAATCTGAAAGTTTTGAATAATATAGATCTTTACTATGGTTTTCATTGAAAAACAGAGTAGAGTTTATAAGGCTCATTACACAGCAAATGTTCTTAAAAATCTTTTTTTTAAATCTTTCTTTCCAGTATGTCCAACTTATAGCAACTACTAAAACTTCTATTTCTCTCTCATACCAGTACAGTTCATTAATTGCCACATTGCTATAGATCAAAGCCCTCCTTCATCCTCTCTCTTGATATATATATCCAAAACCTGACAAATACTACCTGCCATGTACAGAACTCTGGGAAATATGGATTTCTTTCTACTCCACTGATTTTCTTGTGAAAATAACACACCTCTACCATCATAATATCCTCATTATCCATAAGGTCTGGGAAACACAATTTTCCATGTAATAGAAATTTGGAGACATTTGATGAGGCAGTTGGCTTACTGAATGCTGATATGCTCTATATAGCAAACATGCGCTCCTATGGCTTCCTATGTATGTGACTGGCCTTGTTCCTTTACTGGCATTAATAAAGAGTCAACTCCACAATTCTATGTGTTCCTACATGAAGAAGAAACCAGTTCTAACGCACTGTACTTACTCTGGCTTCCATATCCTCATTAGCAGGAAGGAAGTCAGAGTGCCTGGATTTCCTTTATTTTGAGTAAGACTGCCATTGCTTGGCTCCATTCCTACAGCAGCAGAAGTGAAGACAAGCATAAGAGATCTCCTTTTACCTGGTGAACTTCTCCTCTTCCCACCAACAATCACTATTACAGCCTCATAATCACCTCTCATTTTGGGCTCATGGGAACTTTCCCTTTTATGCAAATTAGTCTAGTCACTGGCCCCCAAAGGGACTTGGTCCACACAGCAATGACTCCCAATCTCACCTCTCCCGAACTTCTTACCCTTGCCACTCTGCCTCCTGTAACTCAACAGTCCTTCATAACCAGAATCACTTCCATTTTCAACTTATTTGATATTATCTTCACTCTCTTTCTTGTTTTTAACCAAGAACTGGCTCTACCTTATGAATCACTGGGACCCTCTAAAGTTAAATTATCTTTAAAGAATGGTCATTTTTTATACATCATTATGATGTCCAAATCATTCTTCTTCCCGCCTCCCCAAATTTCCAGTTTCAAGTTACATGTCACAATATTTAGTGATACCACATATCTACATAGATGACCTTCTAATACTCTGGCAGTCTTCAGAGAACATTTAATACTCATAAAAACCCTATGAGGTAAGTCCCTGAAAGTGAAATTCCCTGAAAGCACTACTTATTTTGAGTTTCCAATTACTCTCCTTAACTTCTCTATTAAATTAATTCCAAGATTGATTTTCCTCTTCTCCACAACACGATGTTGACAAATGTTCATTTCCAACTAGACCCTTCATTCTTGAATTTAATGAATATGTACAACTGATTATCTAGCACCCTTATGGACATTTCAAATTCACCAGGGCTAAAATTCTTACCCCATCTTGCTCTTCACCTTACTGTCACATCTTAATAAATGGCAAGTTTATACTTTCAGTTGCTCAGGGCAAAACTCTAGGAGCTCTCTGTACTATCTTTGCAACTTTTCTATAAATCTGAAACTATTCTAAAATTAAAAGTATATTAAAATTGTAATAAATTACAATTTTATGTATTAATATTGTCATTCTTTTAAAAAGTTATCTATTTCAAACTTGATACTTCATCTAAACTTCACACGACAATGATTTAGAGCAGTGCTTTCAAATAGAACTTTCTGAGATGATGGAAATGTGCTAACTCTGCACTATCCAATATGGTAGCCATGAGCCAGATGTGACTATTAAACATTTGAAAGATGCCTAATATAACTGAGAAATTTAATTTTTAATTGTGCTTAATTTGTATTAATACTAAAGTAAATTGCCCCATATATGTAGCTATTACATTTTAAATGGTGCAGATATAATCAATTAGACATTGGTCACAGAGGTTTTGAAGTTAGCATGATTTTTTAGTTCTAGTGCGACTTTTGTTGTTGTTTTGTTTGTTCTACTTTACAGTAATAAGGGCTTATTTTCCTTAAAATATATTTAAAAAATCACAGATAGACATTTGCCTTAAATCATTAGCTCTTATGCAAAAATAGCCTAACATAGAAAATAATATAATTTATTCTGAATTGGTATAAAAATGATTATTAAAACTGTGAAAATGCTTCTATATTCTACAGTATTATGTACCTGATCAATATAAAGTTGACAAGAGAAAAGAAAAATTAGATAAATATACAACTGGGCTTTCAGTTATAAAAAGGAAAAACAAGGATCAAACTTATTAATTCATGTATGGAAGTCATTTAATATCTCCAGCTCTCAATAGGTCCATGACACAGTTCAAAAAGATTAGTAATAGAGTGATTGCTTGCTGAAAACAGTCTCAAATTATAAGAAAGACATACCTGAAGTTATAGAGACCATATCTTTTTTAGGAGGCAGAGAGAGGCAGAAATGGAAAGACAAAATTCTTCTAAAATATTATAACCCTGGAAGATATTCTAACGTAAATAAATACTACAAGAGTGAAATGCCAGGAATATGCAATAAAATTACTTCATAACAGAAACACAGGGAGTGTTTCCAACAGCTATGATTTTTATCGTATTCTAATTTAGGATGATTTGTTAAAAAGTTAGCGGCATTTTGCTGGATATAACAAATTTTAGAAGAGTTATCATTCTTTTTATCTCCCTTCCAGTGCATACTTAAAATTTTAGTAGCCCATACTGGAAAATAGATAAAATCCAATGGTGCATTCTATTGTTGTATCTACATTGAGCAAAGGTTATTATTATAGTCAAACAACAACTATTATAGTCATCACTTCTTTTTCTATGAAATTTGAATAAACGAGCCCTGAAGAATAGTTCTTGAGTGAATTTTATTAAAGATTAGTTTTATAGTGATTTTTTTTATTGCAAGATCTCTCTAGTGTTTGCTCTTCTGACATCTTTCCATGCCTGAAATTTTGAAGGAAAATCTAATATATTCTCAGTTCAGAATATCATAACTTTCTCACCCTCTCCTGTGGTTAAAACATATTATTCACTTAAGGTCAGCATTATGAACATAATCGAAAATATGAGACCTGGGAACGATGATGTGAACCAACTATAAAATATATCAAAGACAAAAATAGGCATATTTATCTCCTAGAAAAGTCAGTTTTTATTAAAGACTATCTACAGAGGTACTAGTATATATATTTTTTCTTCCTTTAAGAAATCAGTAATTTTTCACTATTTCTTTTTCATTATTAATTTTGTTTATTATTTGTGGATGTCCTACCACTTAGAACAAGCAATTGTTAGGTATTTTTGCCTTAGAATAAACCTAATTTCAATAAATAATGTTTTTGTCATTAGTTTCAATTAAATGGATATTTATATTTAAATAAGAATCATCCTTAATATACGGTTACAATGAAACTCTTTCAACTTAATCAGATATTTTATAATAATTCAAGTGTAAACATAATTTAAGCACACATTTTGATTGCTATTATTGACAACTTTTCAATCAGAATCCAGCATAAATCAATCTCAAAGTACAACTATTAATCCAATAAAGGTTAAACTTTATGTATTCAATACATTTTGCTCTAATTCAAATTATAGCATTCTAGGATGACAGAGTAAAAATGGGGCCAAATACAGTAATTATGTTTTCTTCTCTGCTAATTTGAATTGACATTTAATGTGACTAATAAAAGTAAAACATCAATAATAGCAACATTAAAATTAAAGGAAATAAGGAACAAGCAACTCAAAGATAAAAGATAAAAACTGTATTTATTACACCAACTTTGTCATCACTTACAAACTCAAAATAATGCTGTTCTGTGGCAAAAAAATTGACTCAAAATTGAACAAATTACATTTATTCCATAGTTCACAGACTACAACTTCCAGCCCTCTAAATTAGGATAGCTTAGAATAGTTTTCTAGAATTACTTCCACAGATTTTCAGGAAAATTGAATTCAGGAGATAATAAAAATATTTTAAACCCAGTAGAGAGACTGACCAAACAAAAGGGAGATATGCCATAGAGAGAGAACAGAGGTGCCTGGCATTAATTGCTAGATAAAAGGGCAGTTCTATGAGAGGGGCCAGATGGCTTGGAGTTAATACTGAAATAGTTCAATATTTGAACAATCAATATGGCTACACAAGTGTAAACCACCCAAGTGTAAGTTCTGTCTCTAACACAGCCCTGCTTCAGGGATGTGCCTACTCCATAACTCAAGTCTCTAAAAGGGTTCTCTCACAGGGTCTGCCACGGATGTTAAAGAACCTGAGTATTGACAGCAGAAGCATTCAAAGTTATGTATCTGTCAGGTTCCATGGGCAGGGTAGGATTTTTCTGAATTGCCCTTTCTAAATTTCTTTTAGGACAGTTGCTTGTACTGCCCCCCCCTTTTTTAATTGCTGTAATTTCTACATCATTTTCCACATGAATGCTCCAAAGCTCAAATACTTCAATTAAGTATTGAGATGATTTGATCTGCTATTAAAGCAATTTGACTGCCCCAGTGTTCTGAGTCCATCCATGCCACTGTTCTATGGAGTTTTAATGTCTTACCAGGACTTTATATACTTTAGGACTTCTTTTCCACTTCCATTCCCTTCCAAGAGTTTGGTGATAAACAGTGTTTTATGAAGTGTGATTGTATTATATATCAATAGCATTTTGCTAAAGGATAATAGATTATATATTTTTGCTATACCTGCTTAACATTTGCCTTTCCATCTAGAATGTAAGCTCATTGAGCCAGACACTTCTATTTGATTCCCAATCACTTAGAACAATATTTGACACATAGGTATCCAATATATATTCATAACGAATGAATGAATGAATGAATGAATGAATGAAAAACCTCCACAAAAATCAATCTACAGAATAGCTTCCATGATAGCAATTCACTCAAACTGTATTCTCAAAGATAAATAATAATCTTCTTTATGTATATATTTTTAAAAGCAGATAATCAACCATCAAAAAACAAGAAAAACTCCCCTTGGTCCTCAGCCCACTTCATGTCCCCAACCACATCCTCATCTTCTTCCCTTACGCCTATTCTTATTATTATCTCTTTGCTTCTGTAACACAAATTGCCTGTTTCTCTCTCTCAATACCTCTCTCCTCTACTTCTTTCCTCTTTTTCATCCTCTCTTAACTTTCTGACTCTGGGCAATTTTTAATAGTTTCTTTTCCTCTATTTGACATCAAGTTGCAAATGCTCTGCTAAACTCTCTCTTTCACTGTGTTTATTTACTTGCCTTAACTATTGTGGTCATGCCCTAAGTTCCCAGACTGAACTGTGCCTTGAACTGACGATCATTTCAATGACTTACTAGACTTATCAAGCTAAATACATTGCGTTTAAGTTATTGTTGCTTGGGAATACAAGGCAAGATGCAAATTCAGAAATCTGAGCCAATGCCACTTTTAAAGAAATCAAAGAAAGAATAGAATACATAAAATAATTGAACAGTATTACAGAAAACAAAATATGTAAAATAAAATGTATAGGCTACACACTAAAAAATACATGGTTAAAAGAGAATTATAAAATAATAACTAACCATGAAGTAAGAAATATGGAGATATAAAGAGATGTAAAATAGATAAGAAGAGACTAGAAAATAATCATATGGCTAACTAATATAATATTCAGAAGAAAAGAGAGAATGAAGGAAAATAAATGTTGATTAAATAATGACAGAATTCTTCAGAATTGAAAAATGTATGATTCTCAGATTAACAACAACAAAAACACTGATGTTCAAAATAGGATTTTTAAAAATCCACTCTAGTCTAAAAGTTGAATATGCGTTAAAAATAGTTTTTTTTCTTTAATCAGAAAAAACAAACAAGAAGTTTTCAAACTCAATGCCATTAGTGGCCAAATTCTTCATAGTAGTATTAAATACTACCTAAAATTAACAATTAGATTCAGTTAGGCTCTCAGAGAAGCCACTATATACATGGTTAAGTGGTCTACTTCTAATGCCAACAGAATAGATCCACATCCCTGCTCCACCATTCATCAACTGTGTAGCCATGAGAATGTAACTTAAACTCTCACAGCTTCAGTTGTATCAATTATAAGATGAAGATATTCATAGTATCTACATTAATAAAGTTATTAGGCAGATAAAATTATATATGTGGCACAGTATCATGAGAAAAAAAGGTCCATAAGAAGTATTAGCAATTCTTATTTTAAAATGATTTTTAATTTTATCTATAAAAATTAAGTACACCCTTCATTAACTTTTAGTAACTCGTGAATCATATATAAAGTAGAATATTTTTAACTTTCTATTTTTTTATAATTAGAATAACTATATGAGGGGTACCTGGGTGGCTCAGATGGTTAAGCATCTGCCTTCCACTCAGGTCATGATCTCAGGGTCCTGGGATCGAGCCCCACATCGGGCTCCCTGCTAAGCGGGGAGCCTGCTTCTCCCCCTCCCTCTGCTTCTTCCCCTGCTCACGCTCTCTCTCTCTGTATCTCTGTGTCTCGAATGAATAAATAAAAAAATCTTTAAAAAAAAAAGAGAATAACTATATGATGTATCATCCAATATTAAGTATATAATTTATTCAGATTAGGACCTTCTGAGAGTAAAGGGGGAGCTTATTAATGGTTATACCAGAACTATCATGAATAACTCTGCACTTTCCAAAGAGAGCAAGTTGTGTGATCACTTTATCCACAATAAAATTGGTTTTCAATCATAAATTTTCTTAGCTAAATTGAATCCTGAAATCACATAGAAATCGGTACCTCTGAAATAGATGAGCATACCCCATTGGTGCCATATCTAAATCTGCCACAAAACTGAATTCATTGAAGAAATAACAATTCATACTCTGTTCACATTCCAAAAATATAATGCTATGTGTGTCTAATTCCAGTCCTGCTGAAATTATAGAATTCTTTAACTCAATGGGAACACTTTTCACAAATTCATATTGTATTCTTAATACCTTAAGAACCATTCTATTATCTTAGACTCATTCCTTATTTAGTGCTAATCTAGAAGCAATATCAAGTGCAACAGAGAGTGATTTGAAAACTTCTTGAAAAAAGTTACCATACAATTAGAAAGAAACCACACAAAATCTTTTTCACTAATCATTGAGAATGTGCTTCTTTAATGTTCTCTAGCTTTTCAAATTTGAAATGTTAAATAAAGCTGATATTTCAACCGGATAGATTTTTAAAGTAATTTTGGACAGTAAATTAACTTTGTATGAATTCCATTTCCCCAGAATAGAGATACATGATTTATTTTTTAAAAAGTCTAAATGAAATAAAATTGAACAATGTATTTTGCTCATTAAACAATGCAACTAGAGATTTGTAAATTTTGGCAGGAATAAATGAAGACAATTTAATTTAATTAACTATGCTAAATTATAACTTTGCTCCTAGGTCATGCTTGACTTTTACAATGATCAGCTTAATTAGATTAATATAGTGTTTTTTTCCTTTCTTTGAATTAGCAAAGCACAGTATTAGTGGATGCATTTTATAAAAATTATCTGTGCTTAAACAATTCATGAGTGTTTAAATAATCAAAAAATTGAAACAGGAAATTTATTCAATAAATATTTACAGTGTTCTAAAACTAAAAGGAACTATAATATGATGCATGCCTCTCTTCTACAGTGAAGCAAACAAATGCTTTATAACAAACATGAAAAACAGAATCAACTGTCCATAGAGGAATGGCTCAGAATGGATCCATACCACAGTAAAACTTTTTAAATATGTGTATTGAAAAGACCACTGTGGGGGCACCTGGGTGTCTCAGTCGGTTAAGCAGTTAAGCATCTGAGTTCAGCTCAGGTCATGATCCCAGAGTCCTGGGATGGAGCCCCACATCGGGCTCCTTGCTCAGTGGGGAGCCTGCTTCTCCCTCTCCCTCTGCCTTCTTCTCCTCATGCTTGTGCTCTCTCTCTTTCTTTTTCTCTGTCAAATAATAAATAAAAATCCTAAAAAAAGAAAAGAAAAGACAACTGTGTTTTCTCTGGCTACTGGAAAGCAGTAATACTAGAATGTACTAAAGGATATTAATCTCTAAGCATATTAGCCATAAAAATTTATGTATGTGAACTGAGAATAAGAGTGAAAGAAAAGGAGTGGACAAATGGATGTCTTTAGGGGAAAGCCTATCATTCTGAAAGTACCTGGATTTGAGAATGAAGTCTCTTCATGCCCAGTTAGTGACTAAGGAGTAGAACTTAAAAGGAGTCCCTGTGGATCCCTCAAACTATGTTGGGTTGCATATAACTTGAGATGAAAATTAACCTCTATTCTGCAAAACTTATATTAAGTTCATTGTGATGGTCAGCTGACATTAATAGTTTGGGTTGTTCTTTGTTGTCATCAGTATTAGAATCAAGTAAGGGATTGATGGGTCAACCATAGATAGGGTTCCATTTGAAATCTTCATACTTCATACTTCATACTTAATGAAAAAATTTAAAAACTAAGGAGGTAGATGGAAGAAGCAAAAATCTCAGAAGGAAAATCTTGATGTGGTATATGACAGGGACTGGGAATCGGAACATGCTCATAAAATTCATTTTGTTCTTTCTGGACACAGGTAGATTAATATTTCCTAGCTTCTTTTGCAATTAAATGTGTCCAAAGCTAAGTTCTAGTCAATAAAGTATGAGCAGAAGTGAGAAAACCACTTCTAGGTCAGACCATGTAAAACTTAAATATACAGTAGTGCATCCTCTTTACATTTCCAACAGTTTTATACAGATAAACAGTGGCATTGGGCCCATATGCCACTAAAAATGGTAGAACCACAAGATGGAAATGACTGAGTCCCTGTCTCATGACTTGGAAGAGAAAATCCACATTCCAAATATACTCTCTTTTGGACCTTTACAAGAATGACAAATTAATTTCTATGATGTTTAAGCCATTATTTATGTTCAGGTTTATTTACCACTGCAACAATGACCACCTAATACAAAAGTTGGGTGTGGAAGTGGAGTGCTTCAGTTGATTTTACTTACTCCTCTTCTTTGAAAATAGCCTATTGGATTTGACCATTAAGTAGTCATAAAAGAAGAGTTCAGGAATTGAATACTGGTATTGGGTGTAGGGAGGATATTATTTTTTTTTTTCAAAAAGTTCTATAGTCTGAAAATAGAACTAAGAATTTAACCATACAGAAAGGCAAGAATAATGTAAAACCTTGATTTGTCTTTATTTTTAGAATAAGGAGGGCTTGAAAGCATTTATAGACCATGGAAATGAACAAATATAGAGGAAAAAAGTTATATGAGAAGGAAAGATAAAATTAATGAAGTAATGAAAAAGATCTGACATGGTGGGAGAAATGTTAGATGCAGAAAAGAAGTAAAGAAGAGCAAAAATACATACATATATAAATATATATACATAAATACACATATAATGTAAGAAGTGAAGATATGGCTAAGAGTTAGATTCCTGGAGATATATGAGGCTTGAGGAATGAATCGACAATAAAGAGTATAAAATGAGGGGTGCCCTGGGTGGCTCAGTCGGTTAAGCGTCTGCCTTTGGCCCAAGTCATGATCCCAGGGTCCTGGGATTGAGCCCCATGACCAGCTCCCCGTTCATCAGGGAGTCTGCTTCTCCCTCTGCCCCTCCTCCCACTCATGACCTCTCTCTCTCTCACCCTCTTTCTCTCAAATAAATAAATAAAATCTTTTTTAAAAAAGTATAAAAAGCAGAATAAGAAAAGCTCAACATATTCAATGCACTAAACAAAATTGCAAAACATAACTTTGCAATGAAATGGACATTTTTAAGTCAAAAAATGTAATAAGCTATCATGGTTTTGTTTTTAAAATAAATTTATACTCTAGTGTATATTAGTCTTCTGCCAAATACCATACACATTATATAATCAGAGAAGCAAAATAGCAGTCAAAAATGGCAGATTATATTAGCATAGATTTTATGTCAAATATATTTCACTGCATTCTAATTCTTTGAAAATTCATAATGTATATATAGATTATACTATAGCTCTCAGTTAACCAAACTAATTCCAATTTACTATTCTGTGTGAACAAGAGTTTACTGTGCACTAACATGCATAACTAATCTGATTCAATGGTCTATGAAAATGTCAATTATTTTCAGAACAAGCTTGAGGAATGTAGAATCGCCTCAAGGACTTTATAACTGTAGACATATTCTGGGAAATGCACTTGTAAATTCTTAGTTCAAAATTGCTCATGTTTTTAAGACTCATACTGATTCACCTAGAGAGTAAAAATGAGTGGATCATTTTCAAGAATTAGATCAAATACCTTAATACTTGCAATATACCCTAAAGGCAAATATTTTCATCATAATGCTCATAAACTCACAACATAATTTTTTACTTCCTATCATTTCCTTTCCCATAGAATTGTTTTGGAAATAGAATTTTTCTTATGCATAACCTCTGTAATCATGGCACTAGTCATTGTATACACCCTTAGTAAAATATTTGTAAGTTATCCAATAAAACTTTTCTCAAATGTATTACTGATTTTCTAAATCTCTCAAAATAATCTAGAAAATCAATTACTTAATAATTTAAAATATGTATATAGAAAGGTATATAGAATTTGTCAAGTAGATTACTTCTTATCACACATATTCTTATTTTAGAACTCTGAAACTGTGATTCCTTTCTAGTTAGTTTTGTATAGCTTCCAGGAAAATTGCAAATTTCCCCTTGGTTATCTCCGAAGCATATAACGTATTATTCTAAAAATGAAGTTGTAAAGATATTGAATTAAAATGCCAATTCTTTAAATATGGGTAAGGTTTTTGGGTATGGGGATATTTCTCTAGCTATGGCTACATATTGGAAAATGTTTTAAAAGGGAATGTGTTTTCAAAGATACAAATGTAGGGATCCGAAGGGGTACATGCACCCCCAATGTTTATAGCAGCAATGTCCACAATAGCCAAACTGTGGAAAGAGCCAAGATGTCCATCAACAGATGAATGGATAAAGAAGATGTGGTATATATACACAATGGAATATTATGCAGACATCAAAAGGAATGAGATCTTGCCATTTGCAATGACATGGATGGAACTGGAGAGTATTATGCTGAGTGAAATAAGTCAATCAGAGAAAGACATGTATCATATGACCTCACTGATATGAGGAATTCTTAATCTCAGGAAACAAACTGAGTGTTGCTAGAGTGGTGGGGGGTGGGAGGGATGGGGTGGCTGGGTGATAGACATTGGATAGGGTATGTGCTATGGTGAGCGCTGTGAATTGTGCAAGACTGTTGAATCACAGATCTGTACTTCTGAAACAAATGATGCAACATATGTTAAGAAAAAAGAAAAAGAAGAAGATAGCAGGAGCGGAAGAATGAAGGGGAGTAAGTCATAGGGGGAGATGAACCATGAGAGACGATGGACTCTGAAAAACAAACTGAGGGTTCTAGAGGGGAGGAGGGTAGGGGGATGGGTTAGCCTGGTGATGGGTATTAAAGAGGGCACATTCTGCATGGAGCACTGGGTGTTATGCACAAACAATGAATCATGGAACACGACATCAAAAACTAAGGATGTAATATATGGTGATTAACATAACAATATTTTTTTTTAAAAAAGGGAATGTGTTTTGAAAGTATATGAATTTGAGCAGCAGTACCTCCAACAGAATGTATTCCCCTAGAAAAATATGTCAGGAACATGGTTCTTCGAAACTGTTCTCTCTGATTATATGGAATAGAGTTTTCCCCACCAAAATATTGTCTTTCTCTAATCTAAACAATTGAAATGGTTTGCCTTTTCCCTCAATGAATAGCACAACTGCTTGAAAAGAGCATGTGTGAATGTGAATCAGGTGACTCAAGAAAATGCCTCATCAGTCATCCTAAACAAACTTTCCAAAGTCCTGTAACACTTTTATTTTTTTTAAGATTCTATTTATTTGAGAGAGAGAATGAGAGAGAGAGAGAGAGAGCACATGAGAGGGGGGGAGGGTCAGAGGGAGAAGGAGACTCCCTGCTGAGTAGGGAGCCCGATGCGGGACTCGATCCTGGGACTCCAGGATCATGACCTGAGCCGAAGGCAGTCGCTTAACCAACTGAGCCACCCAGGCACCCCAGTAACACTTTTAACTGCATAAAAATAGTTGTCTTCTTGGGGCACCTACGTGGCTCAGTCAGTTAAGCATCTGCTTTCTACTCAGGTCATGATCTCGGCATCCTGGGATGGAGCCCCCACGTAGGGCTCCCTGCTCACTGGGGAGTCTGCTTCTCCCTCTCCCTCTGCACCACCCCACCTGCCCCCTCCCCCACTAGTGCTCTCCCTCTGTCTCTCAAATAAATAAATAAAATCTTAAAAAAAATAGTTGTCTTCTCTTCATCTTAAACAATCAAGAGACTACTGGTGTATAACCATTTGAACGGAAACACCTTTTAAGCTAATACAGCAGAGGTTAGTACATTAGGGATAGTTAATGGTAAAACACAGAACTCTGCTTCAATATAGCTACAACATCCTCCTGTCTAGCATAGACAAGGCAGATAGGTCAACTTCCTTACAGAATCTTACATCACTGTGTGTACACTTTACATCCATTTAAAAAATTGTGTAAATCTAACCTGAAAAGCCCTATATATTATCATAAAATACATAAAGTATCATATTATGAACAGTTACTAGGTTCTAGAATCAGCAGACATACATCCTGTTTCTGGCTTTTGATAATTATGTAACTTACCTTCAGGTTCCCTATTAGTAAATCGTAGTATTCAAATAAAATAAGACATAAATGAAAATTTAACTCATGCAATATGTTAGTTGCAGATATTACAACAGGGTTTACATATTAGTCAATTTACATATTACAATTGCTTCATTTGATGAAAATTAAATAGAAAATATTTGTAACAGTATGCAAATGTATTTATTTGAATGACCAGACCTTTAAAAAAGAATCCCCTCCTGTACTGTAGCTTAATTTGCTCTAACTATAATTTGGTATCTTAGAAGAGCTAATCCAATGGCTGGAAAATGTATGTGTCTATGTATATTAAAACATCTTCCTTTACCAAAGTCCCCTATGTATTTTTACTTAACAGTTATCAGGCAAAATTTTAAAAATAGATTGTAAAACTTCATTGTAAAATTTCTAACATATTTCATGCATTTTCTAAAACATTATATTTTTTTCATTTGTTCAGTTGAATATCTAGTATATTTAAATCAAGGTCTACTCCTAAAAGAGAAGAGAAACATAAAGCATTTATCTGGAAAATTTAATCCCAGAAGAATTTGACTACACTATTCAATAATATATTCTATTTTTCTCCATCATTTCTGTCTTCCTCTATCCTCTTAGCAATGCCCACCTGTAACACACCCCTGTGGATACACCAATATCCAGTCTTAAGACAATTCTGTTTAAGCAGAATGCAAAAGGAAGCCTCATACACACCAACCCTGTGCTTTTTAAGTACACTCCCTAAATCTAAAGGCTGGTAAGTTAACTTTGACTCCAAAGCTCCTAAGTAGCTCTCACAATTGACCTCAAACTGCCCTGTGGGTCTGGCTCCAGCCATATACAGTCTTGCTTCATTCAGTGAGCTCCAGTCCCTAGTTCATCTCCCAGTTGCAGTACTCCACACTCCCTTTATCAATCACATCATTCATTCCTGTGCATAACAGTTTTATACCACTTTCCCATCCTGTTGACAATCTGGTAGTTCTGCCCAGTAGACCAATCACTCTTCAGATACAAGGCTAATGTACCTCAATTACTTCCCACTAGGCTTTCTCCCTCAATGCCTCCATTTTGTCGTGATATTCCACTTTTGCCTCTGGATCTGTTTTTAACAAATGGATTCATCAGAAATTACTTTCTCTCCACATTTTGCTCCCAGTGATGACAAACTAGACTTGCCTCAGCTGTTCCCTGCCTTATTTCAGATTGCCCATCCCAATTCCAGGGATGGCTCTTTTTTCTCTGTGCCTTAGACTGCATGTTCCATTCCTTTTGCCTGTCGGAAAGCTGCTGGCTTTTCTCCTTTTTATTATCTAGTGCTGCTGATGACCCATCCATAGCTGTATCACCTTCTTTAGCTTTAGCTTTGAGAGAAAGTCTATCTGATTTGCAATTTATATTTGCATTTATTTTGATTTGTGTAGATATTGCAATTGAGTCTTTCCTTAATATTTTAATTACTTTCCTAAAGAATTTATATCAGGATAAAATACTCTAAAAATTAATGTAATCTAATCCCCTACACTTATGGAAATGTCATACTATCTTCAACACAACTAGTTTCATGGACATGCAACTGGGCAGTAACACAGATGTGCCGTAATGAGGATTCTATGTTTGGTTTAATGCTATGCTGTCACTATCTTGAAATTCTTTTTTTTTTTCTTAAGATTTTATTTTTCTTTAAGATATCTCTGTTTGAGAGAGAGAAAGAGCACAAGCAGGGGGAAGGACAGAAGGAGAAGCTGAGCAGGGAGCCAGATGTGGGGCTCGATCCCAGGCCCCCAAGATCATGACCCAAGTCGAAGGCAGACACTTAACCAACTGAGCCACTCAGACACTCCCCTATCTTGAAATTCTTAATAATTTCATCTTTAAACTTGTGTTTTGAAGTGAATTCCAATGGAACTATAGACAATGTACATAAGCAGAGAAGTTACCTGTAATATGCATGTCAACTGTTCTTTGTCACCCTATTCCCATGTAATATTTGAGGTCCCGATAGCACAGAATTCCACTGGAATCATGACACATTGGACTTTAGTGAGACTCAGATAAGCTAAAAGATAACTAAAAGATAAGCTTGTTTTGTCTATAACCCAGAGAGGCCACACTGTCCATCTGAACCAGAATTTGCTCCGAATACAGAAAAGCAAAGGCCTGTTAAGGAACACAAATGACAAAGGAATCCTTTTTTACTTGTATAATTTCTCTGTATTAGCCAACCACTTACGCAGACAATGATCACATAGAAGGATGAGGAAAGATAGAGCGACGCATAGTTCCTTTTCTTTTCAGTCCTTTTAATTACCAGTAAGCTGAAGGTAGAGATTTTAAGTAAAATCTGCATATATCAAGAAGTGAAATGAAAGCAGTTTAGTGCAGCCTTTTCACTATTGCGGTAAAATGAAATACATAGGCATATATAAGGTATGATATACAAATTGTGCACTTTCAGGAATTCTGCATATGAATTCAATGTTAAAATTTGCATTTAAAACTAGACAACTAGGGCACCTGGGTGGCTCAGTTGGTTAAGTGACTGCCTTCACCTCAGGTCATGATCCTGGAGTCCCGGGATCGAGTCCCACATCGGGCTCCCGGCTCATCAGGGAGCCTGCTTCTCCCTCCGACCCTCTCCCCTCTCAAGCTGTTTGTCTCTCTCTCTCTTAAATAAATAAATAAAATCTTAAAAAAAAAATTGACAACTAGACTTGTACACTGTAAAGATCAGTGGTAAAATCCATGCTAATGATATATATATAATTTTTTTACTTAGAAATTAAATAAAAGCACCAAGATAGATCAAAAGAAAGGCTATGGAAGAAATTATAAAGTTTCAAATTGTATCTTTAATGGATATTTTCCTTTTTTTTTAACAAATGACCTTGTGTTTTCATTTTGCACTGGATCTCTGGAATAATGCTACCAGCCCTGATCCTTACTAACATATTTGAATGTGCTACTCAGTCTGCAGCTGATTAATATTCTTGAATTTTTAGTGGTCACAATATATTGATTACAAGAGTAAGTTTATTTTGTTTCTTCTCTGGGGATGCCCACAGTTGACAAAAATATACGTGTTGTTTTCTATCCTCTCTTTTATTTTTGTCTTCCTTCTCCTCCCCCAGTAGACTACTATATAAAGCTTAGCAGTGTTTCTCCTTGATCAATGAGATGTCTCCCTTTTCCAACATTTTCTATAGCAGACTCTGTCCCCCAGGGACTTAAACACATTGATGCTTCTATTCTGCCATTTTTCTTTATTTAGTATCTCATCCTTAGAGAGCACAAGAGGATAAATAGATTGTTTACCCAGGTGTGGTATGACTGTTGTTACACATACAACATGCTGACTCTCTTCCTATACTCACTGGGATAAAGTAAAAAGTATCCTAATATATATTTCTCTGCTGTTTCTCTCCAAGTGATTATTGCTGTCTTTTCCTCTAGCTATATAAATAATCTCACAGACACCTGTAGGTTTAGAGTAAAAATTAGGTTCTAGAATGGACTTCTTATCTGGTGGCCTCAACTTCACCTTTTTGATCCCAGGAAGACCCACACAGCATAAGTCTTATCCTTGGGATATGATTTTTGAAATGAAATTAATTTCCCCACTATTCTCCTTTAAATTTCAGCATTTCGCACGGCAATTGCTAGGTGTTTTGAAAGGTTTTTTAGCATACATTATCTGGTATCTGCAGGTTATCTGTTATTGCATTTATATTAGAATGGCATTTGAGACATTTGTTTAAAACTTAGCTTAACAGGTTGTGCCTTATGTGTACATAAAAAGTTCAGAAAGGAAAGAATAATAAATAGAAAATAAAATTTTCTGAAAGCATTATAAAACATTTTTAGCTTATTACCCAAAAGATAAAATTAGTTTATGAAATGTGTATATTTCTCAATTATATTAAATTTTTAGAGTGACCTCTACAGTATCTAGTAGACAATGCAGTTAACCCTAAAGAGACAGTGAAATAAACTTATATAATATATTAAAAATTTTTAAAGTAGAAAAATATACCTGTTGAGGAAAACAAAAGAGTGTAACTGACATTTCCTCAGAATGTATGCTCCCCCCCCAATAAATTTAACAGTTGAATTTTCTATCACAGCATAAAAGACAGAGTAGTATAGCTACTAAGAGCTAAGATCTTACACTACTAAGTAGTGTAGCAGGATCAAAGAGCTGATTATAGATAGCCAGCCTAGCTTGGCTGTAATCTAAGCTCCACCACTTTGAGCACAGTAAGAAGTAAGCAAAGTATTGAATTCTCTGTGTCTCAGCTTCCTCATCAGAAACAGAGTACTAGAACTGATCTCATAGGTAGCTTACAATAATTACCTGGGTTAACATTTCTCAAATGTTTAGAATATTTACAGGTGTATAGTAATTGTTAGATATGTTCGGGTGTTTAAAATTTAAGATTAATATACTTTATGGTATTAATATTACTTTTTATGCCCAAATATATCATCAGAAGCAGACAAATAGAAATAACTCCAAAAACTGGTGAGCCTATGAGAAAATGACATTCAGGTACTGTTTCTGGTGATGTCAAGATTTTATATTTGTGAACTCATTTTTCTATAGAATTTTAGCCACTGCTTAAATGCACAATGTAGGCACAACATATGTAAATTTAATGTTTTGCAAGACCACAAAAAGTTAAATTCAAGTTTAATTCAATTACCTAAATATATGCAATATAAAGAAACAGAATGCCAAAGAGGCCTTTAGAAAAGGTAAGTTGAACCATGAGTCATAAGGCTGACACATGTTGCAGATAATAATATAAAAATATTAGCCAGTCCAATCTTGACTTCTTGCTAAATTGTTTGTCTAATTATTCTAATTTCTAAATTGTTATCATAACCAAAGACTGACCCAGTTGATAAAGGGAATATTCTGAAGCTGATTGCCAAATCCATAAAAATCATATACCATCCAATTGCTTTTGTTTGGTTTTGTTTTTGTTTTTATGCACAAGTAAACTCCAACTAAACCCATAATGTAAATAAATGGGTCTGTTTCCAAATTCATAATTTACTGTATTGCTAAATAGTATTTCTAAGATAAATTGAATACAGGTATAGTTTTAGAATTTTTTAGCAGAGAAATCAGATGGGAAATTGGAAAAATTTCCTTCACTACCCAAGTCCTAGCATATAGACTCACTGGACATTTTAAAATCTAGCCACTCTGAACAATTTTTCAAACCTGACTATAATTTTATGTCCCAATTCTTTTACATTAGCTGTTCTAGATTTTCTTCTGTTCAAAATCCAAATTAAAGCTTAATTCAAATGTTGCCTCTAGTCTGAAGTCATAATGATCTTATTTTCAAAACGAATCCTTCTCTAAGTTGTATTGCCTCTTCAGTTTTTCAATCTTTTTCTACAAACTTTTTATCTTATATCAGAAGGCCTTTCCTATGACAGAAGTAAAAATTTATTCTTCAATCTTTGGAATTATGGAAGAAAATAAAAGGACCCTAAGTATATTCTAATTTTTTCCTCAAATACTTTAGACTTTTTTTTAATCTCTGCTTTAATACTTGTTGAAATTGAGAACTCATTTTAATGTTTCTATAAATGAGTTAAGAATTGTCCCAATTTTACTAATTAAATATTCCATCATTTTTCTCAATTTGCAAGTCACTATCACTGCATACTAAATGTTCATCTACTCAGGTGTTTATTTCTTGATTTTCCATAATGTTGCACTGCTTGATTTGTCCATCAGTTCTGATATTGTTTTCATTATAATACTTTAAAAATTTCTTGAGAGCTGGGAGGAAGATTTCAAGTATTTCCCCTCTTTCCAACCCTGCATTTTTTTCTCTCTAAAATTAGTCGGCATATACTTGCACAATCACACTTCTATCTACAGATGTAAGAAGTATTCAAGACTCTGTTAAATTTCAAAAAAAAAAAAAAACTGTTGCAATTTTGACTGGGATAGTAACAACTTTATAGACTAACATAGAATACAACTGATATCTTTAAAAGTTTTGTATCTTTTAAATTGGTTTATATTTCTATTCACTTAGGACTATTTTTATTTCTTTCAATAGTGCTTTATAACTTTCCCCATAAAGGCCTTATGCACTTCTTATTGGTTATATTGCTAGACATTCCATAATTTTTTTTCTCAATTGTTTTGAGACCTCTATTCTATTACATTTTCTAAATGGTTACTCTTGCTGTATAGGAACACTGTTGATTTTCTTATTTTGATCTTGTTTCTGGCCACTCTGCTAGACCGTCTTAAATCACATTGTTAGCTCAGTGTATTGAGTTTTCTATGGAAACAAGCACATCATCTGAAAATAATGATAATTTTAACTTTCTCTTTCCAATATTTATACTTCACATATTTTCCTTTCCTTAGAGTATCTAGGAGGACCTCCACTATCATCCTGAATGTTAGCAAAAATAGTTGAATCTTTATCTTACTCTTGACTTTAATTAGAATGATTCTACTATTTGACAAATACACTTAATGTAAATTTCAGCTATATATGTTTTCTCAAAATTGTGAAAGTTTATTTATAACCTTTCTTGCTTGCTTGCTTGCTTGCTTGCTTGCTTGCTTGCTTTCTTCCTTCTTTCTCATTCTAGTGGGTATGAAATATGTCATTATGGCTTTAATTTGCATTTTTATGATTACTAATGATGTTTCTGAATGACTAATGAACACCTTTTCATGTACTTTTTCGCTATTTTTATATCTTCCTTTTTTATTGAGACATAATTGACATATAACATTATTTTCAGGTGTACTACATGATTCAAAATATGTATATATTGCAAAATGATCACCACAAAAAGTATAGTTAACATCCATCACCACACATTGTTATTTTTTTCCTTATGATGAGAACTTTTAGGATCTACTTTCTTAGCAACTTTTAAATATAAAATACAGTATCATTAACTATAGTCACCATGATGTATATACATTACATCCCCCAAATTTACTTATTTTATAACTGGAGATTTGTACTTTTTGACTACCTTCATTAATTTTGCCCACCCCCAGCCTGTGGGAACCACCAATCTATTCCCTGTATCTATTAGATTTTGTTGTTATTGCTGTTTTTAGTTTCCACATATAACTGAGATCATATGGCATTTGTCTTTCTCTGTCTGACTTATTTCACTCAGCGTAATGCCCTCAAGGTCCTTCCATGTTCTGATATGGAAGGATTTTCTTCTTTTTTATGTCTGAATAATATCACATCTTCTCTATCCATTCATTCATCAGTATACACTTAGATTGTTTCCATGTCTTAGATGTGGTGTTGCAGTGAATATGAGGGTGCAGACATCTTTTTGAGTTAGTGTTTTTGTTGCCTTCTGACGAATACCAGAAGTCTAATAGCTGGATCATATATGGTAGTTCGATTGTCAAGTTTTTGAAGCATCGTTGTTTCTGAGGGCATTACCAGTGTGCCTTGAATTTTGTTAATATCTTGGGAAATCCATGGAATTTATCATATGTTTTATTCTTTTAATCCCTCTGGAGTGGATTACATTGATAACACTTTCTAATGTGGATCAATCTTGCATTTCAGATAAATGCTTACTTCTTCAGGATACAGTTTTCCTTTAAAGCATTCCTGATGTGAATTTGAGGATACTTTATTTAGGAATGTTGAACCTATATACACAAATTAATTTTATCTATATTTTAATTTTCATTTTCTATCTTTATAGAGTTTTGATTTCAGAGTTATCATAGCTTAAAAAATAAATGATTAAGTTTCCAACTTCTCCATTCTTTAAAACATTTTTTTTAATTTAATTTTTAAATTTTATTTATTTATTTGAGAGAGAGAGAGTACATGAGGGGGGGAAAGGTCAGAGGGAGAAGCAGACTCCCTGCCGAGCAGGGAGCCTGATGCGGGACTCGATCCTGGGACTCCAGGATCATGACCTGAGCCGAAGGCAGTCGCTTAACGAACTGAGCCACCCAGGCGCCCTCTTTAAAACGCTTTTACATTGTGAACTATCTTTCCTTAAAAATAATCTGGATGTGTAAATCTTTATAATTTTTATCTTTTTTAAAGAGTATATTTTTATAAATTTTTAATTTCTTTCACTTATTACTTTATACCTATTTTTCTCTTTGAAAAAGCTGATTGATATTTTCTCATGAAAATATCTATATTCCTAGTGTTTTGCATAGTTAAAAAATTTATACAAATAAGAGAAAACCTCTGATAAATTTAAAATAATCTCTACTTGTAGATATACTTTGTTTTTTTCCCAGTTTTATTGAGATATAATTGACATTTTACATTGTGTAAGATTAACGTATACAATGTGATGCTTTGATACAGATATATATTGTAAAATGATCACCAAAATAAGGTTAATTAACATATCTATCACCTCACATAATTACAATTTTTGTGTGTGGTGAGAACATTTAAGATTTACTCCTTTAGCAATTTTCAAGTATGTATTACAGTAGTGTAAACTATAGTCACTTACCTGAAAATTAGATTCCCCAGAATTTATTCATCTTATAAATGGAAGTTTGTTCCCTTTGACAAATACCTTCTCATTTCCCCCACCCTCAGTCCCTGGAGATCACCATTCCACTCTCTGTATGAGTTTGGTTTTATTTCAGATTCTACATGTAAATTAGATCTACAGTATTTGCCTTACTCTGTCTGACTTATTTCATTTAGCATAATGCCCTCAAGACCCATCCATGTTGTCACAAATGGCAAGATTTCCTTTTTTTTTTTAAGACTGAAAAAATTCTATTGTATATATATACCACTTCTTTATCCATTCCTCTGTCATTGAACACAGAGGTTGTTTCCATGTCTCAGCTATTGTAAATAATGCCTCAATAAACATGGGGGTGCAGATATCTTTGAGACAGTGATTTCATTTCCTTCAGATACATACTCAGAAATGAGATCATTGAATCATATGTAACTCTACCTTTAACTTCCTGAGGAAAGTTCATACTGTTTTCCACAGTGGCTGTACCAATTTACATACCCACCAACAGTGCACTAGGATTCCCTTTACTCCACATCCTCACCAACACTTATTATCTCATCTTTTTCTTTTTTTTTTCAAAGATAAATTTTTTTTTAAGATTTTATTTACTTATTTATTTATTTGACAGAGAGAGACACAGCGAGAGAGGGAACACAAGCAGGGGGAGTGGGAGAGGGAGAAGCAGGCTTCCCACTGAGCAGGGAGCCCGATGTGGGGCTCGATCCCAGGACCCTGGGATCACGACCTGAGCCGAAGGCAGACGCTTAACGACTGAGCCACCCAGGTGCCCCTCATCTTTTTCATAATAGTCATCTTGTCAGGTGTGAAGTAATAATCTCATTGTGGCTCTGATTTGCATTTCTCTGATAATCAGATGTTGAGCATCATTTCATGTACTTGTTGGACATTTAAATGTCTACCTTCTTTGGAAAAATGCTTCCAGGTCCTCTCCCCACCTTTTTAATTGGATTATTTGTGGGGTTTTACAATTGAGTTATGAGTTCCTTATATATTTTGGATATTAACACCTTATCTGGTATATGGTCTGCAAATATTTTCTCCCATTTCAAAGCTGTTTTTTCATTTTACTTAGGCAAATGCTGCACTGATTTTGCTGCCTGTGCCGGAATGTTAATAAGAAACTCAAGGTCTGTGGGGTGCCTGGGTGGCTCAGTCGTTAAGCATCTGCCTTCCGCTCAGGTCCTGGGATCGAGCCCCACATCAGGGTCCCTGCTCAGCAGGAAGCCTGCTTCTCCCTCTCCCACTCCCCCTGCTTGTGTTCCATCTCTTTCTGTCTCTCTCTCTATCAAATAAATAAGTAAAATCTTAAAAAAAAAAGAAAGAAAGAAACTCAAGTCCTGTGTTGGGACTATAACCAGATGGGCCCTCCAGATAAAGCTATTTGGGGAAATATTCATGGGCCCTAAAATGTGGAACATACAAGTTTCAATAATGCTAAGCAATGACACAGGAGTCAGCAACCAAGAGAAGAAAGAGTGTTCAAAAAAGGTAAATCCTTCTTAAAATACAAAAAAGGATGTTCTTCCACTCACAAATTCCTCTTGGAAAATATTTTACTTCTTTCTTTTTTAAAACCACTTCTAGAAACCTACAAAAAATATCTTAAATGTATTAACATGATACATACAAGATCCTTATAATACAGTCTCCCAAGATCATGGTTTCCTTCAGTTGATTTTGCCTACTTCCTCCTACTACACCATGGCAAATTGTTTGCAAAATTGTCACCGTAACTTAGCCCCTCATCCTCATTTTTGAATAGTCATCTATACTTACTCAAGTTTGGTCATGTGATTGCTTTGGGTACTGGGACTTTAGCAATAACATAAACAGAAATATGGAAGTTCTGATACATTGGAGATTGCCCTGTCTTGTATGTGAAACTAGCCACCACACAAAATGTAGTTACACCAGAAAAGATCACTGAAGAACTTCTTCCAAGAACTCTCATCTGCATCTGGGCTTGATTTAGATGATGAATTCATAAGACCCAACTTTTAAAGGAGGGCGAGTACATTTTCCACATGAAAGAGATAAAAATTAGTGCATCCAGAGAGTGAAATGAGACATATTGCTCACAAGATGGCCATCATAATTCCTCTTCTTGTTCTATGCCCTAGGGCATTTACTCTCACCGACTCTGAGATTGGCTCTGTGACTTGCTTTGGTCAATGAGACTATATCAAATGTGGCACAAGGAGAAATGAAGAATGTTTCCTCATTGGCCCTGCCTCTCTTGTAGCATGTGAAATGCAATCACCATGTGAAATATTCAAGACATCCATAAGACACATAAGTGAGGTCTAAGACTAAACAAGCCCTTAGGAATCCAACAGCTAATTACAGCTGCTTGAGTGAGCAAGGCAAGGTCAATAGAAGAATGGCCCAGCTAAACTCAGACCAAATTCCTAAACCAAAGAATCATGAGTTGATAAATGATGGTTGTTTTAAGCCATTAAGTTTTGGGGTACTTTTTTAAACAGCAAAAGCTAATTGATGTAACCCAAACTCTGTACTTCACCTTGGCTAGTCCAATAGTATAACCCTGACCATAACTGCAATGAGAGAATAGCTTTGGGTCTTTATGAAAAACAAGAATTATACAGCATTTCTATTATTTTGGACATATTCCTGCAAAAATATTTTAACAATAAATATTTTACAGACAACTGGGAAAAATACAATGTTCTAAAATTACTTTTATGGACACTAATTGTTAATGCTTTGCATTTTCCCTTTAATTAATGCTAACTGAAAATGCTTCATACTGAGAAAATGTATGATAATTTACAATAAAGTCAATGAATAAACAGACCTTTAAAAAATAAAATGCAGTGTTATTCCTCAAATAGCTGATAAACAATCACTGCAGGTTTCCATACATCTATTGGGTTTTCTAAGAAAACATATCAACTCATTAAGCCCACTGATTCATAATAACTTATGTTTTAACATCTGTAACTTTGCTGCTTTTTAAAATAAACACAATATCCTGAACCAAATACTTTCAGTCATTTCAATTGCAAAAACAAGTATCTAGAAATCCAGCTACACAATTGATCTCAGAACCCTAAAGTTATACAAAAATTCCACTGATTCTACTTTCTCTATATCAGATATTGAAAGAAGGTCTAAGAGATGCAAAAAAATATATCAAATAGGAATCCTTAATAGATATGTGAGAACTCTGGACCCCAATTCCCACTTCTCAATCATTAGTTAATGAAAAGGAGGCAGCAACAAGTATAGATGTGGGCAAAGAAGCAAACCTAGTACTGTAATTCCAAGTTTCCTATTATTTAATACAAAGGAGTTGACACAATAGTGTCTTAGAACCCTCCGGTCTGGACTTAGTGACTGAGAAGTGCCTTCAGAATTGTTCTAGGAGATCTTCTTGGTTGGACAAAGGGTTTTCCTAAGGTTTAAAAGATGGACTGAAACTATTGAGATGGTCTCCTAATCACTCTTCTTGTCTGTAGCACTCCCCAACTAGTTCATTCTCAAATTGTTTTGAGAAAACCATCAGGATGGTTTTCCAGAAACTTTTATCTTATCAGGTAAATCTCAGGCTTCAAAATTGTTCCACTTCCCCACTGTCTACATCCTAACATATACACTGCCCTTACCACAGTGAGGAACCCAACTCCTGCTTATAAACCTCTATGTGATTTTTCAGGCTTAAACATAGGCAATTACAAAGACTTTACCTGGCAGGCCTCACAGGAGAAAGCTGCTTCCCCCTACCCTAACCACCACCACCACCACATGCCAAATTTGGAGCACAGCCAAAGCACTGCAGTCCCTGAAGGAAATTTTAGTCAAAGATTCAGCCTTCACCCTACCCTCCCATGACTGGTCACACTCTTTGCACTGTTGCATTCCTAGGTCAAATGTCTTCATCCTAGATCTCTTTTGGTAAGACCTTGGGCCAACATCCTTTTCAGGAACCTCTGCAGAGGCCTCCTTATGGGGAAGAGTAGGGAGAAAATTTGCAGATATTTTCCTCTACTCTGACCCAATACCCAGTGTTTTTCTACTCCAAACCCATCCCTCTCATTGATTTTAGGAGTCTTTTGTTGGGGCTCCCTTGACAGTGAGATGAACCCAACCCATGTCTGCACTGATGCACCTGACCCTTGACCTGTGTATCATTCCATGGGGGAAAATGGAACAGAGGGAATCACACTTCTCTAGTTTTAGCTTCTTGCTTATATCATCACAATAAGTGATTAAAAGCTTAACTCTTTCATTTTGGGCTTGTACCTTTAATCCTTTAATCAGCTGCTCAGATACCTGACAGCTCAACTCTCTTGCTTTCAGCTCAGTTGAGCACCAAACACACTGAACTCAGCCTTTCAAAGTTTGCTCCAATATATCTTCAGGGCACCTTTTCTATCCACAACTCCCGCCATACCTGAGATTCAGCCACACTGTACTTTCACCAGTCTCCACTTTTATCCTTTCTTTTGCTTTTTTTTTTTAAGATTTTACTTATTTATTTAAAAGAGCGAGAGAGCACAAGCTGGGGGTGGGGGGCAGAGAGAGAAGCAGACTCCCCACTGAGCAGAGAGCCCGACTTAGGTCTCCATCCCAGGACCCCAAGATCATGACCTGAGCCGAAGGCAGATGCTTAACCAAATTAGCCACCCAGGCGCACCCACTTTTATCCTTTCTTACCCAATTGTTTTGAACAATTCTTTGTCTAGAACCTTCCCTTTCTCCCTGCCACTGAAGAGGGGTTACTTTTATGTTTTCTCGGATCTTGTAAGAGCTTGATCACAGGTTTATACATACCAGGTTATATTGCACTTTATATGTCTACATATCTCTTCTTTGAATCATGGCAGTCAAGGGCTGAAACACATTTTTGTTTATATTCTTGGTTCCTAGCGCAGGGTTTTGCACATCAAAGGTGCTTACTAAAAACCCTATATCCCTGATGAAAATTCTTAGATTTCATCATAAAAGGAAATTAAAAGTTGTGTTTAGTAATGTGTTGAACAGAAAGATGATTGGAGTAGGGAGGAACACTTGATTCTGATTATTTAAAATATCTGTGTAAAGCATATGTGAATTTGAATTTACTTTTGCTCAAAGATTGTTATATAAAATTATAGTTCTGACATTCCTATGAATTAATATAATTGAAAAGCTACACAGTGAAAAACGCTTCCTCTGTTAAAGAATTTCTATAATGCAGGTAATACCCAGTGGAAAATGAGTTTTACACATTAAACTCAGGCTGAGTTTTACACATTAAAGCTATGAATATTGTTGAAATAAAGCATGATGTTCATAAAGCTTAGTCTTTGTTTAAAAAAATAGTGCTTTTCTTATTTTTGCAGGCAAAATAATTAAAATTATAACTTTTAGTCTCAAGAATATTAAAATGGTTTTGACAAACTTTTGGTGTTATATAAAGCCAAGGCTTATGCTAAAATAAAATGTAATCAACTCTACCTTACTTTTTGTTTTAAATAAAAGAAACATGAACAGGGCTTTTTTTTCTTTTTTAATTCCTATACAGATGAACCATTGTCACATTTCTGTTTATGCCAAACCCTCTGCATTTGGTTCTTAATCTCAAACCTCATAATTTTTTCCTCTCACTTTAAGATTTCGATATATCCTAATATTTTTAATGTTTTCTCTTCTTACCACTCTATTTAGTTCTATTTATTCCACTTTTCCTTTCTCTTTTGTGCTCAATATATAGATAATCATTTACATTTTTGAAAATCACACATGCTTATAAAAGGTGATATTTTTATGTAAAAGCTTATGTTATTGGAATGGTTTTTTTTAGGCAGCTTAATAATAAATTTCCTGTCACAATCTGAAATAGTTTTAAAATTCTATCATATAGGAAAATATATTCTTTTCCATGTGATTCTGGCTTTTTGCATGTGATTCTAACACTTGTTCTTTCACTTAGCTAATATTTACTGATCACAAAGTATAAAGCCAGGAATGTTATTAAAAAAAAAATTACTGTTCTCAAAAGTTTCAAGTTTAGGAAGTTAAAATCCGTAGAGTGAATATTTGTCACACTATGATAAGTACAATTCAAAAAAGAAGGACCTTAGCCTCCAAGTCCTTCTGAGGCCTAAAGGATGCATTGAAGGTTGTCAGTCACCAAATGTGAATCCCCTAGCAGCTTCCAGACCCCAGATTAGTTGTTAAGGTATCCACTGGTGAAAAAGACCCAACATGTTTCCTACAGGCTGAGAGGGAATATTTACCTAGATAATGGGAGATAAAAGAAGAAGAAAATCAAGACCAAGGCAAGGACACATTCAGAGTTGTGGAGCCATGGCAAAGTATGGTAAAAATGGAAAAGAGAAAGATCTGTTTTGCTTCTGTCTGTTTTGTCTTTGTTTCTTTCTGGGGTGGTGGGAAGCTTGGAGCATGACAGGACCCCCCATCAGATGAAAGGGGGAAAAATTGGAGAAGTATTTAGTAGACTGTTCTTAAAAAGGTTTCTATAGGGGGAAGGAAATAGTTGTTTTTTCCTTACAGGCAGTCAGTGATTTGCACTACTGGTGCAAATTTGATAAGCAGAGTGAAAGAGAGATGAGATCAAAGATGGGACAGCATAGTCTAGGTCGGGACAGTTCAGGTGTTGTACACACATGGACCTCATAGTTCCTACGTACTCCCCTGGACCAACCAACCTCAGCAGCAGTATAACAGCCAAAAAACTACCAAACTACCAAAAAAAAGTTAAATAAGAATTGAACAATTAATCTGACTTTTGTTTTTGCCTGAATGGGTAAAACTGACTTTTTTCAAATTGATTTGAAATATATTGCCTTAGAGTGGGTCAGCTCATTTCGGTATTGTGTCTATCTAAATAGTTCATTCTTGATTCACTCAGCGAATATGTTTTAAGCCATTACTATATGATGGTCTTTGTTTTTCATGCTGAAGTTCCAGCCAAGGCTAAAATGGACATCATACATAAGGAAGTAAGATAACTAAACAAAATATATGGTGTATCAGATACTGATGTTTTCTAAAGAAAAAAATAAATCAGGAAGGGAGATAGAAATTGCAGAGATGAGGGTATAATATTTTAGACAGAGATGGAGAGGGAAGGTGTTGCTGAGGAGATAACTTTAAAACCTGAAGGCAAAGAGGGAGTGAAATATGTGGATATTGGGGAGAAATGCATTCCAGGCAGATGAAAGAGCAAGGAGCAAATGCCCTGACTCCTGAGCTGGCCTGGCAAGCACAAAGGAATTGTAATAAGAATAGCAGGAGAGGAACAGGATGGAGGAAAAAGGGCAGATTTTTTTTTTCTCATTTACAGTAGTCCTCTCTTATCTGCAGTTTCAGTTACCCGCAGACAACTGTGATCCAGAAGCAGATGATCTTGCCTCTGACAACGTGTCAGAATAGTAGCCTAATGCTAGGTCATAATGTCTACATCATTCACCTCACTTCATCTCAACACATGAGCATTTTTTTTTTAAATATTCTCTTTATTTATTTGAGAGAGACAGAGCACGAGTCAGGAGGGCTGGGCAGAGGGAGAAGCAGACACCCCACTACACAGGGAAGCCCGAAGCAGGGCTCCATCCCAGGACCCTGAGATCATGACCTGAGCCAAAGGCAGACGCTTAACCAACTGGGCCACGCAGGCGCCCCATCATCACATGAGCATTTTAACATCACAAGAAGGTGGCTATAGTACAATAAGATGTTTTAAGAGAGACCACATTCACATAACTTCTATTACAGCATATTGTTATAGTTTCTCTATTTTTGTATTAGTTATTATTGCTAATCTTTTACTGTGCCTATTTTATAAATTAAACTTCAATATAGGTATGTACATATAGGAAAAAAACATAGTATACATAGGGTTTTCCTACGCTCCGTAGTTTCAAGCATCCCCTGGGGGTGTTGGGCCTCATTCCCGTGGATGGGGGACATACTGCATATGCAAACTCACTGTGGAGTTTGAGCAGGAATGATGCCATCTGCCCTGACAGGATTACACTAGCAAGGGTGTCGCCTGCAGACTAACGGGGAACTAGGGTGGATGTAGGAAGAAGTAGAACACTATTACAATATGACTCCAGGCAAAAGATGAGGGCGGCTTAGTCCAAAGTTAAAGCAATAAAAGGCTGCAGAAAAGGCTATTTTCATCATTATAAGTAGCCAACTTGAATAATAAAGTCCAAAAATCCAATTAAGTGGCTATATGGGTAAAATTCAGAGAAATAATTATAAATTCTACGTCACTCTCCATGAGAATGGCCTGAAAACATTTACTCCTCCTTTTCACTTAGAGACTGTATAGGAGGAGGTAGGCTAGACAGCTGTAAAGTTAAGCTTTGCACCTATAAAATGAGAGAAACTCTTCTCCCTTTTTTGCTTAAATAACTACCAAAGACAAAATGGAAAGTTGAGTCATGAAAAGATGGCTTCCAGAATGATAAGAAATGAAGGCATCCAGAACCACAGAGATTGTGTCAGAGGTCACAGTCTGTACAGTACAGGAGAAGCAGGGACTCTGCAGTCAGACTCTCTGGGCTCTATGACTCTGCTCTATGACTTTGGGAAAGTGACATAGCATCTCCTTTTAAATGGAGGTAATTATGACCCACAGCATAGGGCTGGCTGGACTCACTACACAAGTTAATATATGAAATCACTAGAACAATGTCTGGAACATGGTAACAGCCATTTGACTGTTAGCTAGTATTTTAAATTTCCAGAAGCTAAAGAGAAAAGCCTCATTGTTTAAATCATTATTTTCCTCTGGAATTCAGTTTATAGGAGACCCCAGAAGAACATTATCCTTAAAGCACAGGCTAATGTAACAAAGGAGGAATTGCTTGAATTCAGAGATCTCACTGGAGCAAACTACAGTATGGATTTGCATAAGCATTTCCAAAATATATGGAAATGAGAGTAACAACAAATAAAGGAAAGTATTTAGACTAGTACCAGTAGTAAATACTCAATAAGTACTTGTTTAATGAATTATGTTTTATAATTTCTTATTTTAATTTTGTATATACCTCCATTAGACATTGATTTGATATTAAAAATTCATTCTGCTCTCTCTTAGATTCTCAAATAAATGATTTACTATAGGTTTTTTTTAAGATTTTATTTATCTATTTGACAGAGAGAAAGAGAGAGAGAGAGTATGAGCTGGGGGAGGGGCAGAGGGAGAGAGAGAAGCAGGCTCCCAAGGAGCAGGGAGCCCTACACGGGACTCGATCTCAGGACCCTGGCATCATGACCTGAGCTGAAGGCAGTTGCTTAACTGACTGAACTACCCAGGCGCCCCACTATAGGGTTTTTTTTTTCCTTAAAATTTATATTTATTGGAGTTGATTCTATCAAATAAACAAATCTAGTTTAATGTAGTCTCAAAAGTGACTGATACAGTATTTATACTGGATTTAAAATAGAATAATGTTTTAATGTGTTTATTGATTCTGATTTAAGAAAGTGAAACTTTAATATTAGAGAAGTTGGAAATACAGTCCTTTATTAGATGTCCCACACATTTGGTTCATGCTGATTTATCTTTGGCTCTATAATGACAATGAGTTTAGAACTAAAGTAGGGAAATATCTGTTTAAATTCTATGTAGTTTCAAAGTGCCATGTTTCCACAAGCAGACTATCTGTACTTATGTCTAAATTGTTATTTATTTTTCCTATTCTCTGAAAAGCAACATGTTGGGTACCTTTAGAAGATAGTTAGAATGTTGGATAGTTAGAAAACTAAATGGTATCTGTATCACTCATTATTTACTTTTATAATTAACTTCTTATGCAGTATTTTCTGTTGGCTTCCAAATAAAAAGTTAACTAGAAGAAACTAACTAATAGAAAGATTATTTCTACACTTCACTCTTGTCATGGAATCACTTAGGATGTGTTTATGTTAGCAGTCTAAAGCATGGCTGAGCCACTGATTTATAAAAATAAATTTGTAACTAGAAAACTGTAAGAAAATCAGATACTATTGTTCTCTGGAATAACTTTTAAGAACTTACTCTGGTTTTGTTGCTTTGATTTATGCAAAAGAGAAGGCCCTTTGGGGCATTTAGCAGAATAGCTTTGATATTTATACAAACATTTATATTTCCCAAAACCTTAATCTCAACTTAAAATAATTATCCTGGTGATTGCATTTCAGTATTGTAGTTATTATAGTTAAGAAACAGGCAAAAGTGGGCGCCTGGGTGGCTCAGTTGGTTAAGCGACTGCCTTCAGCTCAGGTCATGATCCTGGAGTCCCGGGATCGAGTCCCACATCGGGCTCCCTGCTCAGCGGGGAGTCTGCTTCTCCCCCTGACCCTCTTCCCTCTCGTGCTCTCTCTCTCATTCTCTCTCTCTCAAATAAATAAATAAAATCTTTAAAAAAAAAGAAAAAGAAACAGGCAAAAGTTTAGAAAAAGAAAGAAAAAAACCAAATTTATACATAAAACACTTGATTTTTACATCTATTGTCACTTAGAATAATTTCTTTTATTTAAATTGGTTTGTCGGGGCACCTGGGTGGCTCAGTCGGTGAAGCATCTGCCTTCGGCTCAGGTCACGATCCTGGGATCGAGCCCCGCATCGGGCTCCCTGCTCTGCGGGAGGCCTGCTTCTCCCTCTCCCACTCCCCCTGCTTGTGTTCCCTCTCTCTCTGTGTCTCTCTGTCAAGTAAATAAAATCTTTAAAAATAAATAAATAAATAAATAAATAAATAAATAAATAGGTTTGTCTTAATTTAGTCATCGTTCTGCCAAAAAAAATGACAGGATATTTAAATTCCCACAAATAGTTTGAAATTTGCATATTTATATTTATAACTAGAGATTCAACTGATTTTCATATTTTCACTTGCACTGAAAGCATAGAAGCATATCTAAGTTAACAAATTACATCATTCACCCAAAACTATATGCAAAACTCTTTTACAGTACCTTTTTTTTTTTTTTTTTTGGCTTCCAATGAAATTAGTTATTCTTGATGTGGAGAACAAAGGCAAAAGAAATAGAGAAAAAATTAACTTTCCTTTGCAGCCCACTGACAAGTATTTGAGATAGACAGGGTGACCTTTTTCCAGGTACTCAACTGATTCAATGTTAATATTTTGCTAGAGACAAAAGGCGGGGCGCCTGGGTGGCTCAGTTGGTTAAGCGGCTGCCTTCGCTCAGGTCATGATCCTGGAGTCCCGGGATCGAGTCCCGCATCGGGCTCCCTGCTCGGCGGGGAGTCTGCCTCTCCCCCTGACTCCCTTCCCCCTCGCCCTGCCTATCTCTCATTCTCTCTCCCTCTCAAATAAATAAATAAATAAATCTTAAAAAAAAAAAAAGAAAGAGACAAAAGGCAACCTTAGCTTGACAGTAGGGCGACTTCCAGGATCATGTAAGTCTTCTTTTAGATAAAAAATCCCTTTGGAACCTTCCTTTGTCTACACCCTTCCCCAAGATAATATGCTAGCAATCATCCTCCAAGCATATGGCCCACTGATGTATATCTGAAGGGTCTCATGATTAAGGTTTGTTTTTCTTTTAAAGATTTTATTTCTTTATTTGACAGAGAGAGACACAGCGAGAGAGGGAACACAAGCAGGGGGAGTGGGAGAGGGAGAAGCAGGCTTCCCGCGGAGCAGGGAGCCCGATGCGGGGCTCGATCCCAGTACCCTGGGACCATGACCTGAGCCGAAAGCAGTTGCTTAACGACTGAGCCACCCAGGCGCCCCATGACTAAGGTTTTAATAGACAATAGTAAATGATCCTTCAAAGTCCTGGAAACCTTGCTTCCAGTTTCCTTAGGGACTTAAAGCTTCCCTAATCCCCTCCCAACTTGAAAGTCTACAATCAGTCACTCACCACAGTCCCAGTGCAGGTCTTTCTACCATGGGTCCTGTCCCCATGCTTTAATAAAACCACTTTTTTTTTGCACCGAAGACATCTCAAGAACTCTTTCTTGACCGTTCATTCCCAAACCCCAACATTTCACATCAGTTCTCATTTCACTTTAGCCCTATCTACAAATAAACATCAAAATTATCTTACCACATGACAATATAAAGAAGTGCTGTTGACCCACTTCTCAGTGAAAATGATGAAAACTGAAAAAAAAAAACCACTTAAAGTCTCTGACAATGGTCTTAAGGGTGATCAGCAAGTAAAAAAATATTAGTTCATGAACATCTTTTCCCCCATTTTTTAAATTTAAATTTAATTAATTAAAACATAATGTATTTGGTTTCAGAAGTAGTGGTCATTGATTCATCAGTCTTATATAATAATACCAAGTGCTCATTATATCACATACCCTCCTTAATTTCTATCACCCAGTTACCTCATCCCCCCCACCTCAGCAACCCTCAGTTTGTTTCTTATGATTAAGAATATCTTATGGTTTTTCTCCCTCTCTGGATATGTCTTGTTTTATTTTTTCTTCTCTTCCCCTATGATCCTCTGCTTTGTTTCTTAAATTCCATGAGTGAAATCACATGATAATGGTCTTTCTCTGATTGACTTATTTCCCTTAGCATAATACCCTCTAGTTCCATCCACATAGTTGCAAATGGCAAAATTTTTAAATTTTTTGATCGTTGAGTAATATTCCATTGTATACATGCACCACATCTTCTTTATCCATTCATCTGTCAATGGACATCTGGGCTCTTTCCATAGTTTGGCTGTTGTGGACATGGCTGCTATGAACATTGGGGTGCAGGTGCCCCTTCAGGTCACTACATTTGTACCCGTGGGGTAAAAACCCAGGAGTGTAAATGCTGGGTCATAAGGTAGCTCTACTTTCAACTTTTTGAGGAACCTCCATACTGTTTTCCAGAGTGGCTGCACCAGCTTGCATTCCCACCAACAGTGTAGGAGGGTTCCCCTTTCTCCGCATCGCCGCCAACATCTGTTGTTTCCTGACTTGTTAATTTTAGCCATTCTGACTGGTGTGAAGTGGTATCTCATTGTGGTTTTGATTTGGATTTCCCTGATGCCAGGTGATATGGAGCATTTTTCTCATGTGTCTGTAGGTCATTTGGATGTCTTCTTTGGAGAAATGTCCATCTCTTCTGCCCATTTCTTGATTGGATTATTTGTTCTTTGGGTGTTGAGTTTGATAAGTTCTTTATAGATTTTTGATACTAGTCCTTTATCTGATATGTCATTTGCAAATATCTTCTCCCATTCTGTCGGTTGTCTTTTGGTTTTGTGGACTGTTTCCTTTGCTGTGCAAAAGCTTTTTATCTTGATGAAGTCCCAATAGTTCCTCTTTGCCTGTGTTTCCGTTGCCTTTGGAGATGTGTCTGGCAAGAAGTTGCTGCGGCTGAGGTCACAGAGGTTACTGCCTGTTCTCCTCCAGGATTTTGATGGATTCCTGTCTCACATTTAGGTCTTTCATCCATCTTGAGTCTATTTTTGTGTGTGGTGTAAGGAAATGGTCCAGTTTCATTCTTCTGCATGTGATTATCCAATTTTCCCAACACCATTTATTGAAGCGACTGTCTTTTTTCCATTGGACATTCTTCCCTGCTTTGTTGAAGATTAGTTGACCATAGAGTTGAGGGTCCATTTCTGGGCTTTAAATTCTGTTCCATTGATTGATGTGTCTGTTTTTGTGCCAGTCGCATACTGTCTTGATGATTACAATTTTGTAACAGAGCTTGAAGTCTGGTATTGTGATGCCACAAGTTTTGGTTTTCTTTTTCAACTTTCCTTTGGCTATTTGGGGTCTTTTCTGGTTCCACACAAATTTTAGGATTATTTGTTCCAGTTCTGTGAAAAAAAGTTGATGGTATTTTGATAGGAACTGTATTGAATGTATAAACTGCTCTAGCAGAGACATTTTCACAATATTTGTTCTTCCAGCCCATGAGCATGGCATATTTTTCCATTTCTTTGTGTCTTCCTTAATTTCTTTAATGAGTATTCTATGGTTTTCTGAGCACAGATCCTTTGCCTCTTTGGTTAGGTTTATTCCTAGATATCTTACTGTTTTTGGTGCAATTGTAAATGGGATTGACTCCTTAATTTCTTTTTCTTTTGTCTCATTGTAAGTGTATAGAATTGCAACTGATTTCTGTGCATTGATTTTATATCCTGCCACTTTGCTGAATTCCTGTATGGGTTCTGGCAATTTTGGGGTGGAGTCATTTGGGTTTTCCACGTAGATTAACATGTTGTCTGTGAAGAGTGAGAGTTTGACTTCTTTGCTGATTCGGATGCCTTTTATTTCTTTTTGTTGTCCGATTGCTGAGGTTAGGACTTCTGGTACTATGTTGAACAGCAATGGTGATAGTGGACATCCCTGCTGTGTTCCTGACCTTAGGGAAGAAGCTCTCAGTTTTTTCCCATTGAGTATGATATTCACTGTGGGCTTTTCATAGATGGCTTTTATGATATTGAGGTATGTTCCCTCTGTCCCTACACTGTGAAGAGTTTTGATCAAGAAAGGATGCTGTACTTTGTCAAATGTTTTTCTGCATCTATTGAAGGGATCATATGGTTCTTGCCCTTTCTTTTATTTATGTAGTGTATCACTTTGATTGATTTGTGGATGTTGAACCACCCGTGCAACCCGTGCAATAAATCCCACTTGGTCGTGATAAATAATCCTTTTAATGTACTGTTGGATCCTATTGGCTAGTATTTTGGTAAGAATTTTTGCATCCATGTTCATCAGATATATTGGTTTGTAATTCTCCTTTTTGGTGGGGTCTTTGTCTGGTTTGGGGATCAACATAATGCTGGCCTTATAGAAAGTTTGGAAGTTTTCCTTCCATTTCTATTTTTTGAAACAGCTTCAGAAGAATAGGTTTTAATTCTTCTTTAAATGTTTGGTAGAATTCCTCTGGGAAGACATCTGGCCCTGAGCTTTTGTTTGTTGGGAGATTTTTGATTACTGCTTCAATTTCCTTGGTGGTTATAGGTCTGTTCAGGTTTTCTATTTCTTCTTGGTTCAGTTTTGGTAGTTGATACATCTCAGGAATGCATCCATTTCTTTCAGATTATCTAATTTGCTGGCATATAGTTGCTCATAATATGTTCTTATAATTGTATTTCTTTGGTGTTGGTTGTGATCTCTCCTCTTTCATTAATAATTTTGTTGATTTAGGTCATTTCTCTTTTCTTTTTGATAAGTCTGGCCAGGGGTTTATCAATTTTGTTAATTCTTTCAAAGAACCAGCTCCTAGTTTCATTCATCTGTTCTACTGTTCTTTTGGTTTCTGTTTCATTGATTTCTGCTCTGATCTCTATTATTTCTCTTCTCCTGCTGGGTTTAGGCTTTATTTGCTGTTCTTTCTCCAGCTCCTTTAGGTGTAGGGTTAGGTTGTGTATTTGAGACCTTTCTTGTTTCTTGAGAGAGGCTTGTATTGCTATATACTTTCTTCTTAGGACTGCCTTTGCTGCATCCATGTATTTGAATTCTTTCTAAATTTCCTCTTGTGTTTGAGTTCCAGTTTCAAACAATTGTGGTCTGAAAACATGCAGGGAATGATCCAAATCTTTTGGTACTTGTTGAGACCCAATTTGTACACAGTATGTGATCTATTTTGGAGAATGCTCCATGTGCACTCAAGAAGAATGAGTATTCTGTTGCTTTAGGGTGGAATGTTCCGAATATATCTGTGATGTCCATCTGGTCCAGTGTGTCATTCAAAGCCCTTGTTTCCTTGTTGATCTTCTGTTTAGATGATCTCTCCATTGCAGTGAGTGGGATGTTAATGTCCTCTATCATTATTGTATAATTATTGATGTTTTTCTTTAATTTTGTTATTAGTTGGCTTATATAATTGCCTGCTCCCATGTTAAGGACATAGATATTTACAATTGTTAAGTCCTCTTATTAGATAGAGTCTTTAATTATGATATAGTTTCCTTCCTCATCTCTAATTACAGTCCTTGGTTTAAAATCTAATTTGTCTGATATAAGGATTGCCACCCCAGCTTTCTTTTGATGTTCATTAACATAATAAATGGTTTTCCACCACCTCACTTTCATTCTGGAGGTATCTTGGATCTAAAATGAGTCTTTTGCAGACAGCATATCTATGGGTCTTGTTTTTTTATCCAATCTGATACTCTCTGCCTTTTGACTGGGGCACTTAGCCCATTTATATTCAGAGTTACTATTGAAAGATATGAATTTAGTACCATTGTATTACCTGTACAGTGACTGTTTTTCTATATTGTCTCTGTTCCTTTCTGGTCTATGTTACTTTTGAGCTCTCTCTTTGCTTAAAGGATCCCTTTTAGTATTTCTTGTAAGGTTGGTTTGTGATCACAAATTCTTTAGTTTCTGTTTGTCCTGGAAGCTTTTTTATCAATTCTATTTTGAATGACATCCTAGCTGGATAAAGTATTCTTGGCTGCATATTTTTCTCATTTAGCACCCTGAATATATCATGCCAGTCCTTTCTGGCCTGCCAGGCCTCTGTAGGTAGGTCTTCTGCCAGTCTAATGTTTCTACCCTTGTAGGTTACAGATCTCTTGTCCTGAGCTGCTTTCAAGATATTTACTTTGCCTCTGAGATTTGCAATTTTTGGGGTGTTGACCTATTTTTATTGATTTTGAGGGGAGTTCTCTGTGCCTCCTGGACTTTGATGCCTGTTTCCTTCCCCAGATTAGGGAGGTTTTCTGCTATAATTTGCTCCAATATACCCTCTGCCCCCCTCTCTTTCCTCTTCTTCTGGGATCCCAATTGTCCTAATATTCTTTATTCTCCATCATTTTGTCTTCTACTTCACTAATTCTCTCTTCTGCCTCATTTATCCTAGTAGTTAGAGCCTCCATTTTTTATTGCATCTCATTAATAGCTTTGATTTTGATTTGGTTATATTTTAGTTCTTTTATTTCTCCAGAAAGGGATTCTCTAGTGTCTTCTGTGCTTTTTTCAAGCCCAGCTAGTATCTTTATAATCCTTATTCTGAACTCTAATTCCAACGTCTTACTAATGTCCATATTGATTAGGTCTCTGGCAGTCAGTATTACCTCTTATTCTTTTTTGAGGTGAGTTTTTCCATCCTGTCATTCTATCCAGAGAATAATAGATGAACAAGAGAACAAAATGCCTGGGAGCTCTGCTGCACTCAGGCACCCCCGGTCTTTCTGTGACCCCAAGGATCCTGAGACCACACTATCCCAGCTACAGTTCCATCTCCACTTAGCCATCTGAGTGATGTCCCTCATAGGAGCACACTTCTAAAAGTTCTGATTTTATGCTCCACTGCTGTATCACTTTCCAGTAGTCAGCTTACAGAGGCTCCTTCTCCCCACAGTTTATCCTCCCTTATATTGCCTCCGATTCACTTCTCCACACCTCCTACCTTGCAGAAAGTGGTCGCTTTTGTATTTGTAGAGTTGCAGGTATTCTTTTCTTAGATCTCTGGTTGAGTTTGCAGGTGTTCAGAGTGATTTCATAGCTGTCTAGTTAATTTCTGGGACCGGACAAAACTAAGGTCTCCTACTCTTCTGCCATCTTGGACTCCTCCCCCCATTCATGAACATGTATGAAAATGTGTTAAGAAAGGCATAACTCTGTGGCATTTGAACTAAGAACAGTCCTCACCAGTCTCCCAATACTGTGAAGTGGAAGAGACAACACTCTAGATTGCTGCAGTCAAAAACATAGGGCTCCCTCTATCCTTGGCACCCAAATAGTGGAGGGATTCCTGCGAGGAGGAATAAGACATAAGCTTTTCTCATCCTGCTTCTCGCTATCTGTTCCTAAAGTTAAATCCTAGGGGAGTGCAGCTGAGAAGTGGGACACTGTGGAACGCAGGCTTTACTTTGTATGGGTGATGCTGAGAATACAGGGTTCCTAATCATCATCATCACCCTGACTCTTGATAGTTGTTTCATGTCAGGAAAGGCAAGTGAGAGAATTCAGGGTCTTGCTCTCCCCAGCTCTCTCACTTGGGTCCTAGAGCAGGGGTGTCACTCAGAGAGAAGCCTGCCATTATCCCCATCCTCGGTTACAGAGCTCTGACTCAGAGACTTTCCTGGAGACAAAAACAGAGCATAAAATACACAAGTTTCGAATCTCTTCCCAAAGGAACTGACTTCATTAACAATAAAGAGTGAAGAAGCTCAACTCTATAAGTATTCTTATAGTACCAATGGAGTTTACGGTGAAAGGCAATTGGGAAGAGACTCAAGATACAGGCTAAACTGTAGGTGTAACATTTTTCAGAATATGTATCAGGGAATAAAACAGATGAGAGGAAGCCTCCCGGGGTCAGAACTAAAATCAAAGATTGATCTTAGAAACTATTCCTTCAAAGAAACTCTAATTTGGTTGAATTAGTATGTAGAGCAACTTATGGCCTAAAGCATGTTGAAAACAATATAGCAATCAGCTGGCAATTAGTGGAGTTTAACACCTGGTGTGGCCAGGGAAAGAAAGAGAATCCTACTAATCCCACCTTCATCCCAAGGTGACCTTTGGCATGCCCAAATGTACAATTCCATGAGGAACTACCTGGGGGTCTGAACGGTGTGTAATAAGGGTTGGGGGGGAGGAAAGGGTAGAATTAACTAAAATAATCCAGTCAGTGAACAAATAATCAAGTTAATAAAAATAATAATCCAACAAGGGGAGGGAGACCTGTACTCAGAGTTGCTGTAACATTATGTAAAATGTCCAGTTTCCCAAAAAATTCATAAAACATACAAAGTACAACCCATATAATAAAAAAGTAAATAAATAAAAACCTAGCAGCCGACAGAAATTGCACATGAGACCAGATGTCAGAATTATCAGAAAAAGATTTTTACGTAACCATTATAAATATGTTCACAGAACTAAAAATAAATAAATAACAAAAAAACCAAGATCAATGAAATAAAGGTATGCTGATAATGTAGCATCAAATAGAGAATATCAATAAAGAGATAATTCTTAAAAAGAACCAAATGCAAATTATACAGTTGAAAAGTTACAAGAAATGAAATAAAAAATTCACTAGAGAGGTTAAAGAGTAAATTTAAACTGGCCAAAGATGGGCGCTTGGGTGGCTCAGTTGGTTAAGTGACTGCCTTCGGCTCAGGTCATGATCCTGGAGTCCCGGGATCGAGTCCCACATTGGGCTCCCTGCTCGGCAGGGAGTCTGCTTCTCTCTCTGACCCTCTTCCCTCTTGTGCTTTCTATCTCTCATTCTCTCTCTCTCAAATAAATAAATAAAATCTTTCAATAAATAAATAAATATATAAATAAAATAAAGTAAACTGGCCAAAGAAAGAACAAATGCACTTTAAGATAGGTTAATAGAAATTATGCAAGCCAAGGAAGAGAGAAACATGGGACACCATTAAGAACACCAACATGCATGGAATGGTTATGAGGGACCAAAAGGCAAGCTGAAGGCAAAGTACTAGCTAAAACCTGGCAACCCCTCTGTCCCAGGTTGAATATGTGTAACATTCCTCAGGCACTCCTGGCTGCCCAAGAACAAAGGAAGGGGAAAAACAAATTTCAATTGATACAGATCACAGTCAAGCAGGACAGGAATCTCTATCAGCTTGCAACTGTCTTCATGATTTACAAGAAAAAGCAATCTTATCAATAGCTAGACCTCCAGAAACATATAGACTCAATTTCCTAGGGCCCTAATGTCACCCTCCCCTTCACAGGATAGAAATCAGTCACTCCTTACACTTATAATGTAGTTCTTTCAGCCCATGGGTGCTGTCCCCATGCTTTAATAAAACCACCTTTTTTGCATGGAAAATGTCTCAAGAATTCTTTCTTGACCATTTGTTCCTGAACCCCACATCAAATCACCTCAATGGGAACACCAGAAGGAAAGGAGAGAGCAGGAAGGGGAAAAACTTTCAAAGAAAACTCAAAGAAATTATGGCTGAAACATCCCCAAATTTAGTGAAAAATGATTATCTACACATCTAGGAAGCTTCAATATTCTCCAGATAGCATGAGCACAAAGAGACCCAGAAACAGATATATTATAGCAAAAATTCTGAAAGTTAAAGGCAAGAAGAAAATATTGAAAACTGTAATTTCTTCACAAAACTCTTTGTCTTCAAAAGATCACAGGGATAGAAGTCAAAGCTCTGAATTCAAGTTTGAAACTGCCATTTATTAACCAGATGAGCTTTAGCAGTTACTCAGCATTTCGGAGTCTCCAGTCTCGTTATGTTTTAAACAAACAAAAAACGGTTTTAGACTCAATGATTTAATATACATGAAAGCCTTTTGAAAATAATAGTCATAAGCAAATATAAAATGCTTTTTTAAATGAACATGCTTTGGGGAACTAAAAGTAAGCAACTAGATTATTCCAATTCACCCTTTAGAATTGTTTCACTCTATAGAACCCAGCCTAATCAAGACAACTGGCAAAAATAAGGAAGGCTATTTTCTGTGTTCTTTTCTAAAAACTATTGTTCTTTTTTTTAAAAAGACACAGTTTGCATATCACTATAGGCAAAGAAAATGTATTAGTGATAGTTGAATAAACACTAGATCAATAAGCTCTAAATTAAGCAGGTGAGGATTTACTGAGAATTTTAATATTACCAATGCAATTATAAAACATGCCAGAGGTTTCTAAAAAGCTGTTCTTCTATTCATGTTGATCAATTTCTTTAGAAGAGAAGCATTCTTTAGAAGAGAAGTTTTTGTATATAAATAGTAAGAAAAATAAACACTATTCGGAATAAACATAATTTATATTGATCATACTTTGAAATTAACTTACTATTATCCATAGAAGTGACTTGCTATGACCTATGTTAATATATATATGAAAATTTGTGATAGAGGTGAAATAGTGACAGAGACACTGATTTATAGACACGAACTAGGTTATAGTTTCTTAGAAATTGCTGGAGACCATGATTCTGTTTTGGCAAAATAACCAAATGCTTACAGAGATGGTTTTAATTCTGATAGACCCATAGTTTTAATTTTGACATTTCCTGAGAACAGTGTGATGTGTTTTTGGACTGTTGGTGAAGTCTGGGGCCAATGGCCAAGAAAGAATTCTTGAGACATCTTCGTGCAAAGAGGTGGTTGTTTTGTAAAGCAAGGGGATAGGATCCATGGGCTAGAAGAGCTCCTGCCACCTTTGCCTGCTGCCCCAGGATTGTGAGGAGCAGGAGATTATACACTTTGGGGTTGGGGGAAGTAAAGATAAGGGAAGTTCCAAAAGGACATTCATATGCTGAAGAAGACTTATAGGATCCTGGAGGCCTCCCTATTGTCAAGCTAAGGTTGTTTTGCCCTCTAGCAAGGCATTAATATTAAGACAGTTGGGAACTCCTGGAGGAATGTATTTGTCAATGGGCTACAGGTTATAAGGATATTTAATTTTATCTACATTTCCTTCTGCCTTTTTTCCCCCACATCAGGTGTACCAAATAACAATGTTTGTGAATAAAAGTAAAAGGGATTTAAACAAGGTTGGGGAGGTGGGTAGGATTTTTCTTCACACAAAAAAGGAATTTGGAGATAGGCTGGTCCAAGCATTCTGTTCATGCAGTCTCTTAATAATATCATTATATGTTTAAAAAAAAAAAAAAGAAGAGACTAGCAGGAAGGGAAGAATGAAGGGAGGGAAATCGGAGGGGGAGACGAACCATGACAGACTATGGACTCTGAGAAATAAACTGAGGGTTCTAAAGGGGAGGGGTGGGGGGATGTATTAGCCTGGTGATGGGTATTAAAGAGGGCACGTACTGCATGGAGCACTGGGTGTCATATGCAAACAATGAATTATGGAACACTACATCAAAAACTAATGATGTAATGTATGGTGATGAACATAACATAATAAATAAAAAAAGAAAGAAAAACAAATAATATCATGAAGAGCCTACATTTTTCTGTCTTCTTTTCCAGTATCTTTTGTACCATGATTGCAAGTAGATTTCTCCAGATCCTAGAATGAAGACTGATGAAGAAATTCAGAAGCAGGTATGGAGTGGGACCAAAAGCAAGTGGGAATTTTATCTCATTTATCAGTGAGAGTGAGAAAAGTATCTATAAACCTCTCAAGCTGACTTCCCCTTACATGTCCTACTAATATGCCGGGACTGGAATTCATGTGGGAAACATGAAAAATTTCAATATCCTTAACAAAAAGTTTCTGCCAACAACTCAAAGATTATATAATTTCCATCCATTTGAACTCAATCATTTTTTGACCCACTGCCATGTGATTTCTAGTAGGAGAATTCTTCCCAGGCCCAGTGAAATGGGGCTTGCCCATATTAGTTTTTACCAATGGAAAGATGGATGGAACATCTGATCAGAGTTGTAAGAGGCGTCGCATAATCTGGCCTATTTCTCTTGTAATTTTTCTGGATAAATGCATGGAATACAAATTAGTTTTTATACTTAACATTAGCAGAAAAAATTTAAAACTACATGTAGTTCTTATAAACAGTCACTAATTATCACCTAACTACAGTATGTCCAAGTGGAGGCATCCCCATCCAGCTGAACTCTAAGGAATTTATCTAGGTGCTTTGTACAGATAGAATATGGCCAACAGAACCACAAGGCCATCCATACCAACTCCTTTTCTCAGGGGCATTTGGTCAGGGTGGGCAGAGACACTCCAAGTTTGGGTAGGAGAGTGGTGAAGGAAAGTCATTGAGTACAGTGGCTGAACTGCTTATGATGGTAATTCTGGGACAGTATTATGAAGTATTTCTCCCACCCATCCTCATGGTGGGAATTAAGTCTTGCACCACTTGGCAGCTTGTTCTCATTATGGCCACAACAGAGTCAGAGAGCAAGCTGAGTAATTCTAGGACATAAATGTTACTACACTCAGAAGCGTCCTGATCCTAAATGAGGCATTGGCAGAAAACCTAGGCATAAAGACACTTTACAAATATAACCTTGTGTTCTTAAAATGTAGGCTTGTTTAGAGGCAAGGGTCTTTATCATATAGCCTCCTGAATAACTACCTACCTTGAACTATTTTGATTTACTATAGACTGTACAAATTACCTCATATTCTCAACTCTTAGTTCTAGATAACTTAACATCTGGAATAATGGGGTGCTAATTACTGAAGCAGGAGAGCAAGTTTCTTGTCTCATGGAGTAGAAGAATGAATCTCAAGGACAAAGGAGAGTTAGTAAAGCAACAGAGTTATTAAGCAAGGAAATGGAAAAAGCTCTCAGGAGTGAGAGGGAACCCAACAGGGTTGCCACTGAGGGCTTTTAGGGATGGTCTTTTATTGAAGGCTAACCAGGGAACTTAAATCCTTTTAACATCTCTAGTGAAAGCACCATTGAGTAAGATTAGCAATAACATCTTTAATGGCTTACTTCCATTTTTTTTTGGTTTCGTAATTCTTTGTTGGTCATAAGTAGATGTTATAACAAGACCCCACCTCTGACACCTAGGACAGGGTAATCTGATTTGTTTCCTTAACTCTGGTTTCCTTACACCTCGGCATTTTGGGGATTTCTGTGAGCCTGCTCCCATAGCCCCCTACCTATCTCTCCCTACCTAGCCCTGCCTGTCCCTTACTCATTACTGTGAAGGTATTACTTTATTCCTTGGAAATATAGACTCCTTGGTAAATTCTATTAAATTATTCCTCAGGGAACTGTATTAAGTCATTTACTAACGTTGATAAATACTAAGATTAAACTATGTATGTTGTAATATTATTTTAAAAGTTGTAAACATTTAAAAATAAATCTAAATATTTACGAGAACACTGAAAGGAAAAAGGAAACAAAAGATTGAAAGCAACAGTAACAACAGAACCTTTATGTTTTTGACGAATTGATCAGATGCATGTAATATGATCAAATGAACTACATGCATTTGACATAGATATGCTGTGTAAAATCTTGGCTAACTAAAATTATAGTTATATAAAGGCTGAATAAAAATGGTCTACCCAGGGGCACCTGGGTGGCTCAGTCGTGTTAACCATCTGCCTTCAGCTCAGATCATGATCTTAGCTAAGGTCCTGGGATTGAGCCCCATGTTGGAGCCTGCTCTCCCTCTCCCTCTGCTGCTCCTCCTACTTGTGCTCTCTCTCTCTCTCTCTGTCAAATAAATAAAATCCTTTTTTTTTTAAAAAAAAAGGTCTACCCAGAGTAACCAGTATCATTGCAGAAATCCTATGTATCAGGAAGAAATAGCTAGCATTGTTTTATCTATTACAAGGACATTTTTCCTCTCAAGTCATTCAATCATAATAAATTTGAAATGATATCTATAAATCTATATGTCCTTTATTTCATAGGTGAGGAACTATCTGTGAGGCTCAGTAACACTTCAAGGATGTTGATCAATGTAATGGTCTAATTCACTATGTGTCTCTCCTGTTTTTCATTTACATTTGAATGTGCAACATCTTAGACTCTTCTGCCAGTTCTCACTGAATTAGACAATTTTGCTTATGGAAGCATGATGATGATCATAAAAGTAACTGTTATAACAAGTGTCTAACCTCAGAATTACATTTAATGAGATGCTTCTGATTTGTGTCAATACTTTATTTGCCTTAGGAAATGGAATTTTTTTGACAGTGATGATGAGTTGCAAATTTTATTCAGCATTTTATTCTGAAAAATTCTTTGTTCCCCATTTATTCCAAAATGTGTCTAGGGAACAATATATTGAAGAGTAAGGATATAATATAAGGGTTTGAAGAAGAGAGAAATATCATACAGGTCTCATTTGCAACAGAAGAAAATAATGTATGAAAGTGTGACTAAATCAATAACTAATTGCAATATATTCATTTTATAACAAGTAAATATAATACTTTACAACAGCAACTAGTCACCTGTGCACCATTATAAATTAGTTAGAACCATAAATCCACTAACCTCATGGTTCTTATCGATTTTACTTACTGATAGATTTGTAGCCTGGCTGTAATCTATTTAGTCATTGTCGCTGATTCAATATTCAAGTAAAACAGCTTATATGATGCAAATGTTGCTTTATTACTTAAAATTTGAAAATATAAAGAAATTTTTGTTGCCTTATTAGGAAAAGCAATAGAACAAAATGGTATAAAAATTACAAATACATTTAGGGGTGCCTGGGTAGCTCAGTTGGTTATGTGTTAACTCCTGATTTAGGCTCAGATTGTGATCTCAGGGTAATGAGACAGAGCCCCTTGTAGAGCTCTGCACTCAGCAGGGAGTCTGCTTGAGATTCTCTCTCCCTCTGCCTCTTTCAAAATAAATAAATCTTGGGGGGTTTCAGGCAATGAGAAGCAATAAGATTTTTTAAAGCACTGTAGTGAAAAAACAACCTAATCTTAAAAGATTACCCTGCCAGAGTGGTCATAGATAAATTAAAGAGGATAGAAGCTAGAGACAAAGATTGGAAATGATGCTGCTGAATGTATGCAGTGAAAGAATTTGAGATGATGAACTGAAGCATGGGAGTGTGGGGAGACAAGTTTAAAGAAATATAGAGAGGAGTTTCACAGGAGAAAGTAAATGAATGGATGTGGTGATACAAGGAAGATAGTCAGAAATTTGGCTGCCACATTTTTCATTCTTGGTCACACATAATCTCTGTTGACATTTCTTTTTTTTTTTTTAAAGATTTTATTTATTTATTTGAGAGAGAGAATGAGATAGAGCATGAGAGGGGAGAGGGTCAGAGGGAGAAGCAGACTCCCCGCTGAGCGGGGAGCCCGATGCGGAACTCAATCCCGGGACTCCAGGATCATGACCTGAGCCGAAGGCATTCGCTTAACCAACTGAGCCACCCAGGCGCCCTGTTGACATTTCTTTAGAGCAAACAGTGATTGAGGTGGAGAACCAGGTAACAAACCCTTCAATGAATCAAAGAAATGATTTGGAAATTATGGCCCTATAAAGGGCCAGAAGAAACTTTTTAATACGTTTTTTCATGATATGGGGATACAGCACAGAATCTTCCATTTCTAAAGTGTGGTGAGATTTTCAAATAAGATAAATAGGGGGAGAGCATAAAAAATCTAGGAAAAGTTTAAGTATGTTAGGATATTTATTGATAATTGAATATATTTGCTAAATGTATAAGTGAAATAATTAGACACCAATTCAGAAGATGGGTGATAGTCTATAGCAGGTATACCCAACCATGTCAACTTGGTCATCCATGGGATATTTGGTAAAGTCTGGAGGCATTTTTGGCTGTCACAGCTGGGGGCAAAGTATAGGGGAGGTGCTAATGGCATCTACTGAGTAGAGGCCAGGATGTTGATAACCACTCTACAGTGTACAAGGTCAATCCCCCACAAAAAAATTATCTGGCCTAAAATACCAATACTGCCAAAATTGAGAAAACCTAGCCTGGGGATTAGTTTGGGAACTGTAGATGAAAATCAAGATAGGAAGAAGTGGTCTGAGAGACTGAAGCAAAAAGAGAATGGAATTAAAAGCCTCAAAAGAATTGTTCTTTTTGTCACTCATTTTCACCTTAACTTCAATCCTAATTTAAATGATTTTCCAAAGCATGGGGAAAACTTTGTGTAAATTTTTTAATAAGTGCTTTAAATTTTTTTTTTTTGCATGTTGAATTTCACAATACCTTATTTTTGTTTGTTTGTTTGTCTGTTTTGTTTTTAATAATGGTCACTGTTCCAGGATAAACCACTCAATTTGAGAAGAAATAAAGGAAGAGAATTAACATTTACTGAGGTTTACACTCTTAACATGGGCCTCATCATTTATTTTCATAGCACTGATAACCTGTCAATAAGAAAGTTTAATTGTATTTTATTTTTCCCATGGTGTTAGTAAATGTGGGTGCTGCAATTTGGACTCAAATCTGACTAAAAAGCTTATATTCTTTTCTACTGCAATCATAATGTTTGTAAAAACACTTCTCAAGCATAAGAAGTAGATTGCTAAATTAAAATGTTAACAAGGGGCGCCTGAGTAGCTCAGTTAAGCAGCTGACTCTTGATTTTGGCTCAGGTCATGATTTCAGCAGGATGGAGCCCCACAACAAGCTCTGTGCTCAGAGTGGAGTCTGCTTGAGATTCTCTCTCCCTCTCCCTCTGCCTTCCCCCTGCTCACACTTAGTCTCTCAAATAAATATAAAATAAAATAAAATAAAATAAAATAAAATAAAATAAAATAAAATAAAATAAAATAAAATAAAATAAAATAAAATAAAATGTTAGCAAAATCCTGGTATAGCTAGTGAATGATAAGGGAATTGAAACAATCTATTCTAGAGTAAATGGGGTTGCATCTTAAGGGCTACGTATGGGTTTGAAAAATATTCTGAAGATCTTGATTCAATACAAAAGGGAGCTGCCCTACTCCTAAAGTGAAAGGGCTACTGCAACAAAAGGGTATGGTTTCTTTTCCCATTGTATTTGTGTTTGCATCCCCCAGGTTCCCAATCTCCATTATGTTGAAAATCTCAAAGCACAAAATTGATTTGAGGTTCTGAAGAGTCTTGTATTTGGCATTAACAACATAAAAATTCTATAACCCCATAAACCCTTGCATATACACTTCCTGGAGAAGTTCCTCATTTTTTCTACCTTCCCTCACTGTCCTTTTTAATTAATTAATTAATTAATTACATTTTATTCTCATATCCCACTCTCAGTTCTTTCTTCCACCCCCTAGGCAATGACTCGAATAGTTTTATGTGTATCTTTTGGCTTATATAGGTCCTTGAACATATATGTTGTATTTTGAGCATGAAATTGAACTTACATAATTGATATTGTGTTATGCAACCCATTTTTTTCTTGCTATTTTCATTAAAGACTATGTGTCTTGTTTTGTGTACAACTGGAATAACACCTAATTGGTTGTTTCAAACCTCTGCATAATACTCTAAGGTTTGAAATCAGTACAATTTCCCTGCAGATTGACTTTTAACTTACTGAAAGCACAAAGGATAGAACAGTGAATATCTGCACATATGCCCATTTTATGGTATTGCGTTAGAATTTCTACTAAATACTATCCAGGAGTAGAATTCCTATAGAATAAGTCCTAGCTAGGATATATACCTAATGTTACTTGGTAGGTGCCAGAGTTTGTTCCAAAATGAAATCCAAAATTGCAGGATCTGGGATTACTTATAATGCCCTATCCCCCCTACACTTAGCATTATCCAGATTTCTGATGCTTTTCAGGCTTACAGGTAAAGGGATATTACATGGCTATTTTAATTATCACTTCCCTAATGATATTCAACATTTTGAGATTCCACCTCCATGAATTTCTGCATATAATTTTTGACAATTTTTCTATTGCTGTTCCTGCCCTCTATTTTCTAATTTGTAAGCATTCCATTTAGATTGCAGATATTAATCTCTTGTCAGTTTTAGACAATATATATTATGTCTTTCTATTCTCTACCTATTAGCTTTTTCCATAATGTTTATGATGCACTTTATTAAATAAAACTTTTAAATTTTAAATTAATTAATTTTTGCTTATGGTTTCAACTGCTTTTTAAGAAATCTATTGAAGTATAAAATGCATACAGGAAAATAATAGCCTTTTCAGTAAATGATATTGGGAAAAATGGAAGCCCATATGGAAAAATGTGAACCTCGTATCTTATACAAAAGTTAAAGTGGATCATTTACCTAAATGTAAAATGCAAAACTGTAAAATTTCAAGGAAAATATATAGGAGAGGGTGCCTGGGTGGCTCAGTCATTAAGTGTCTGCCTTAACCTGCATGAGAACGCAGCTTTATTCATAATAAGCAAAATCGGTAGGCCACCATGATGTCCTTCAACAGGTTAACTGATAAACACATTTGGTATATCCATACAGTGGACTACTATTCAGCAATAAAAAGGAATTAGCTAACAATCTGTGCAACAACATTAATGAATTTTAAATTCATATTGCTAAGAGAAAGATACCAGTCTGAAAAAGCTACATATTGTTTGATTCCAATTATATGACATACTAGAAAAAACAAAATTAGGGGGATGATAAAATGATCAGGGGTTGTCAAGGGTTTGGTGTGAGAGTGGTGAATACATGAATTACAGAGGATTTCTTAGGGTGATGAAACTATTCTGTATGATCCACTATAGTAGTGGACACATGATATTATGCATTTGTAAAATCCCACAGGACTTCATAGCACAAAGAGTGAACCCAAAACTTTTAAAAATCATGTGGGAGTTCAGTGAATCCCAGGACCACTACAGGAACTCATCTCATGCTTTATTTAAGTCAATATCCCTACATCCCTAAGAATAAAAACTACTGTTTCTATTTGGTGATCTGGTGTCATTTTCCTTCTGTCTTAAGGACTTGCCTTAAGATTTCTTGTAGGGTAGATCTGCTGGTGATGAATTCTTTCAGATTTTGTGTGTCTGAAAAAGTCTTTATTTTACCTTTGCTTTTGAAGGATATTTTTGCTGTTTAGAATTTGTGGCTGATAGTATTGTTTTGTTTTTCAGTACTTTAAATAACTGTCTTTTGACTTGCATTATTTTTGATGATAAATCTGTTGCCATCTTTATCTTTGTATAACATGCCCTTATTCTCTACCTGCTTTAAGATTTTTCTTTGATCAGTGGTTTTATTTTATTTTTTTTAAAGATTCTATTTATTTATTTGAGAGAGAGAAAGAGCACAAGCAGGGAAAAAGTGGGAGAAGCAGGCTCCCTGCTGAGCAAGGAGCCCGATGTGGGACTCGATCCCGGGACACTGGGTTCATGACCTGAGCTGAAGGCTGATGCTTAACTGACTGAGCCACCCAGGAGTCCTTACCAGTGGTTTTAAACAATTTGATCATGATGTGCCTTGTGTAGTTAAATTCCATTTTCTTGTGCTTAGGTTCATTGAGCTTCTTAGGTTTGTGAGTTTAAAATTTTCACCACTTTTGGGAATATTTCAACATTATTTCTCTAAATATTTTTTTTCCTCCCTCTCCTTTCTCTCTTCCAATTACACATATATTAGGTCAGTTAAAGTTGTCCCATCACTCACTAATACTCATTTTTTAAAAATTCTGTTTTTCTCTACATATTTAAGTTTTCATACTTTTCATTGCTATGTCTTCAAGTGTACTAACTCTTTTTTTTTTTTTAAAGATTTTATTTATTTATTTGAGAGAGAGAGAATGAGAGATAGAGAGCACGAGAGGGAAGAGGGTCAGAGGAACAGACTCCCTGCCGAGGAGGGAGCCCGATGTGGGACTCGATCCCGGGACTCCAGGATCATGACCTGAGCCGAAGGCAGTCGCTTAACCAACTGAGCCACCCAGGCGCCCAAGTGTACTAACTCTTATGCTGTGATGTCATGTCAGCCATTAACTCTATCCAGTGTTTTTTCATCTCAGATATTATAGTTTTCATCTCTAGCAACTGGATTTGGAATTTTTTTTATTTTCGATGGTTCTACTTAACTTTTTGAACATATGGAATACAATTATATTAGGTTTAAATGTCCCTGCCTGCAGATTCTAACATTTCTTAGTTCTAGTTCTGGGTTGGTTTTAGTTGATTTGGGGCTGATTGTGTTGCATTTTACTGCTGCTTTGCATGTTTGGTAATCATAACTGGATGTCAGCCAAGCGGAATCCTAACCTTGTTGTGTGCTATATAATTTCGTGTTTGTATAAATACTCTTCAGCTTAGTTCTGTGTTGCAGATAAGTTACTTCGAAAAACTTTTTATCTATTTGGGTCTTACTTTTAAGACTTGTTCCTAATGACCTTAACAGAATTTAGCTGAAGACTAGTTATTTCCCACTATGGAAGCAAAATTATTCTGAGTACTTGATGAAATTTGTCTGTGAATTATAAGATTTTTGAGTCTGGTACCATTTCTTGCTAAAATATTTGGAAGAATTCATAAGGGAACCTGCCTTAATCTGTTCAGTCTGCTATAACAAAAATACCATAGACTAAGTGGCTCCTACAGTGAACATTCCATTTTTCACAGATCTGGAGGCTGGAAAGTCCAAGATTGAAGTGTCAACAGTCTGGTAAGAGCTCACCTCCTTGCCCATAGATAATGTCTTCTCATGTGTCCTCCCATGGCACAAGGGTTGAGAGAACTCTCTGAGGTCTCTTTTATAGGGGCCTCAATCCCATTTATGAGATACCATGACCTAATCACTTTCCAAAGGCCCCACCTCCCAATATCATCATTTTAGGGGTTAGGATTTCAACAAATAAATTTTGGGAGGATACAAATATTCAGTCCATAACAGAATCCATCTAGGCCTGTATTTTATTTTTGGTCTTGTTTTTGCATAAAATTATGCATTAAATTATGAATTTAATTAGTTAAAATATATAAGATAATCAGATTTCCTAGGATTCTCACATATAAATATTAGCCAATTCTGATTTGACAATAAAAAATTCCATAACACACAAGAAAGTGTAAGTCATTATGAGCAGAAGACCGCAGAAATATAATAAACAGCAAATTTAGTTTTTTTGTTAATAGCAAAGACTAAAGAGTCAAAGCAGACCCATACAAATCATAGATTTTACCTAACACCTAACTTTACTAAGAACTCAACATAGACAAGCACCAGGTACAGACTAAACTTCTTTTTGAAGGAATCTGAAACTCTCAGATGCAACTTGCAGAAATGTTCCCTTTCTCTTGTATTATACTGTATTTTGGTTTTGGATTAACAGGCCAGTTTTAAATAAGGTATGTGAAAAATTTTCTCAAGGAAATTCACTTTGGTTTGGAGGCACCTCTGCTTTCTCTTGATAAGTACACAGATAATTTGGCCATCCATAATCATAAATTCATAAAGGTATATTTTATTGATAATAAAAAACACAGATTAAATATATCCTGCTACTGTAGTCCTCTAATATATACCATTAAACCGTTTTTAAAGATTTCTGGTCAAAGTCACTGACATTTTACAAGGTAGTCTGGTAGAGACCATTCATTTTCTCAGGTTTCCAAGTAGGGAAGGGGTGAGTTAAAGGACCTCTATGAACCCTTTATTTCTGAGGAAAATACAGATTTTTGATTTGGACTATAAAATACAATCACCTAGAGAATAACTTAATAACAATATTGCCAGTTTGAACATATGTTGTAAATTTGAATACATACCTTACAATCCCACAGTTTCACTTAAAAAATTTCACTTAAACAATTTCATTATAAATAAGTGAATTCTCACACATGTATAGAAGGAGATATGCACAAGAGTATTAGAGCAGGACTGTTTGTAAATAGAAAAACTATATTATATAAACTACTGAACAAAGCTTAATAAAACTTGCTGTTCATCAAGAGAAATAGAGTTAAATGCATTTTGACATATACATACAACTGAATACTATATAGTAGTAAAAGTGAATGGACCAGAGCTATATGTATAAACAGGAATAAATCTCAGAAACATAATATTATGCAAACAGCAAGTTGAAGAAAAATGCATACAGTGTATCTAGTCATATAAAAAAATGCAGCTTTGCAGAATGCATAGGGATCCATACATATATAAAAAATTACAAAGAAATGTATGTGAAGTATAAACACCAAATCTGTGGTTTTAGCTATGTCTGGGTGGGAGAGAAGGAAATGTCTTCAGAAGGGCTAAAACATATTTGAAAATTGTATTATTAAAAAAAATAATGGGCACATTTTCCTGGATTATAAGTAACCTATACTTAAATTTTAAAAGTTGTTACCATACATTTTATATAAACTAAAAGGATAAAAACTTGTCTGTGAGGAGGCATAATTGTCAAAAAGCAAACACTGTCATGTTTCCCATTAAATTATAAATTATATGAAAAACAAAAATCCTATAATTGACTAGTTCAAAATCATAAATGTGTTAGTTTATAATCCAATGAGGACAAAAGAATGGGGGAATTCACAAAAGTAAACAGATAAAGGATATCTGAGAAATAGAATATAGATAATCACAGTTACAAAAATAAGGAATATTTTTATCTACCTGGATGCATTAAGGAAATCAAAAGTGACAGCAAAGGCCTGTGTTGGACACTTGCTTATACATTACACAGTTTAGAGAATATTAAAAAAAGATGAAGGAAGGAAGGAAGGAAGGAAGGAAGGAAGGAAGGAAGGAAGGAAGGAAAGAAAGAAAGAAAGAAAGAAAGAAAGAAAGAAAGAAAGAAAGAAAGAAAGAAAGAAGAAAGAAAGAAAGAAGAACGAAGGAATGAGGGAAGGAAGGAAGGAAGGAAATAGGCTGGATGGAACAGAAATAATTACTTCTGTTTAATTTTAGCTAGATATAGATTTCATCAATTCCTTAGGAGGCTCCTTTTTAATTTGGTAACATCCTTGGCACCATGTCTCAATATTACATTAACAAAATAGAAAATTATTATATGTCGTTCTCCATCTACTGTGCAGAAAAAAAAATCATTCTCACCTAATTTTTAAGTATCTTTACAAATTTCCTATTTAAGCAATATTTTCCCATAGTGTTTAGAAGATATCTGAACTAGTTGATTAGGACTCAAACCTCAAGTCAAGGGAGTGGGCAGTCCAAGTAACCAGGGAAGTACTGAGGCTTAAAGCAGTATTTCCCACACTGTAATGAGTGTCCCTCTAGCAGCTAAGAGTTATTCCTATCTTTAAAAATGTTTTTGGCCACATACATTTAGGAAACTTGGGTTAAACCAATTTAGTTAGGTTTCAGGTTCAAGAATTCGCAAAACCTTTTATATGCTAACTCACCTTATGAATTAGTGAGTATAGGGTACCTCACCAAGAGCATGTGTGCTTCCCAAACCTATTTTATAATGGAAACTGTTTTTATTTACCCCCTAGTAACCTCTGAATTTTGTCTTAAAACTTACTTCTAACTGGATGTAGACATGCATAAACATACCAAATATTTTAAAAATTAATGAAATCTTTATAGCGGCTAAGATATTCAATGTAAAATGTTGAATTTCAGCTTGCACTCAAAGTAAAAACAACAGCTTACCCTTATCTAACATTTTTAAACAAATGAAGCATTTTGTCTCTTTCAAACATCTGAATGTTACCATTATTTCTTTAGCCTAAGCTTAACTTGAGCTTGTAGAGAAGTAAGATAAGGTATGAAGAACTTCTCACCAACTAGAACAATGAAAGAGAAAACACTGAGAAAGAAGCTTTTCTGTTACTGAACCTTTTTCAAACAGCAGCTGAATGGTTTCTTCTAAGATATGTAAAGAGTATTCTTGCATTGGGTAATCCCTAAAGTACATTCAAAGTCTTGGTCTTCATAGGTGACAAGAGGTCCTAAAGTAGATGGATATCTACTTTCTTAATAAGGGTCTAAGTCAGGAAATGATCACAAGCCATTCAACCAGGCGATTATTAAGTCTTTTCTCAGCTGGAAAGTCTCTGCAAAAATTTACCTCAGTGTTTGCATTATATAGTAATGACATAAAACTTAACATAGCCACAGGCCTTAGGTTGCTTTAAATGTATTCAAATCCTAGACATAGCTGTTTTACTGTCACATAGAAAGATCTCCAACAAGACTAAATCATTCATTCTGAAGTTGCCTAAGTATAGGAAACACTTAGGTCTTCATAATAGATTCAGGAGGCTTTTTACATAATCTTTAAGGAATGTGTTTAAATTTGGAAAGATAATTGACTACCTCCATCATAGCAGCATATCTCATTTAGATGAACCAAGCTATAGAGGGTAACATTGTGTAAAACTACCCTGGAGTGAAAGAGCTACTGCAGTGGAACACAATGCTATCAGCTTTGAGAACTAACATTGAATATCAGTAGTCATATGGGTAAATGAGGCAGACATGAAAAAGCACAATTAAGGAAATAGTGAGAAAGGTAATAACTAATGATTTATGGTAAGTCAGTGTAATATAATGAATTTTAGCATTATGAGTAAATAAATAAAGTTGAAAATAACAACAGAAATCTTTGGTATTCTTCCATTTATAAAATTGATTTTTTTAATAAATAAGGTAAATTGCCTAGAGGCAGCTCTTGCATTAACATCCTTGCAAACTCTTACCTAGAAGAGGAAGATTTCCTCACATATCCATACACAGGTTTATAGTAGCAAGAAATAGAAAAGGTGAAGTAGAATTGCAGCTGTCATGCATACAGATTTTAGCTCATCCTCTCTATTCTCTAGAGATAATTACAGAAATAGTTTTTTTTCCTTATATCTATTCAGTCTGAGCACAGTGGCCCAAGAGCTGCTAGAATATCCTGACTTTTCTTTCTAAAGGATGTAATAATAAATTGTGGATGAAAGAAACAAAGTAATGTGGGTAAAGGGAAGTGGGGAAAACAAGACACAAACTGTACATGTGGCTCACATAAGGTCGGAGAGGAAAATAATCACATGCAATAAATACCTGTTGAGAGAAAAGAGCAATGCATTGGGGTCAGGAAACCAGCCATGGGTAATACTTTCATGTGAATCTCTTTAAGACTTACTTTTCACAGTTTTAAAATAAGAATGAGAGGGATTGCACAAATAAATTTTAAAGCATTTTCTTTTTTTTTAATTCTAAGTTTTTTGTTCAAATTACAGTGGTCTTTAATGTGGGAGTGTGTGTGTGTGTGTGTGTGTGTGTGTGTGTGCAATCTCTTGCTGAAATATTCCAAGAACTAAATATACTTAGGGTATGAAGAGTGCTGCATTCAATTCTAATGTGTACAGGGTTTTTTTTTCCCCACACCAAGTACTTCTCTGACACCAGCTGAATTCAACTTAATTCTGACACTATCTACCTAGGGATAGCTTCAGATCCCACAGGTTAAGGGCTCAGCTCTGCAAGACTTCTTCCTCCTCCTGCACCACCATACACACACACTTCAGACCCCAATCACAGATTCAGGTTGTCACCTGTGTATCTGACCTACCAGCTGTAGATTGGAGGTTCCAACAACTCCCTTCTTGGGTTCAACTGATTTCCTAGGGCAGCTCCCAGACCTCAGAAACATTTTACTCACTAGATTACCAGTTTATTATCGAAAGATATAACTCAAGAACAGCCAGATGGAAGAGATGCCTAGGGCAAGGTATGGGAAAATGACTCAGAGCTTCCACGCTCTCTCCTATTGAGCCTTTCTCCCAGCATCTCCATGTGTTTATTGTTATGTTAATCACCATACATTACATCATTAATTTTTGATGTAGTGTTCCATGATTCATTGTTTGTGTATAACACCCAGTGCTCCATTCAGTACGTGCTCTCTTTAATACCCATCACCAGGCTAACACATCCCCCCACCCCCTCCCCTCTAGAACCCTCAGTTTGTTTCTCAAGAGTCCATAGTCTCTCATGGTTTGTCTCCCCCTCCGATTCCCCTCCCCCTCATTCTTCCCCTCCTGCTATCTTCTTCTTCTTTTTTTTTTTTAACATATAATGTATTATTTGTTTCAGAGGTACAGGTCTGTGGTTCAACAGTCTTGCACAATTCACAGTGCTCACCATAGCACATACCCTCCCCAACGGGGAGGAAAAACCCACTTTCATTTTTAAAATGTTTAACCAAAGTGGTGTAGGGCTGCTTATAAATTAAATAAACACAGAATGTGTTGAGGATCTCACTCTCTACCTATATCTCTCTTTTTTTGCAAATCCCCATAATTGGAGAGGGTTATGTGGCTGGCACTCTAGATATAGTAGGACGTTGCTTCCAGCTAGGGACTAGTGATCTCAAATTTGATAGATCTGTCACTGAATTTCAAAACGGGATTCAAAAACCAGGGAGAGAGTCAAACTTTAACAGTGATGGCCTGTCTAAAGTGAAAATAAGGAGCATATTGAATTGCTTATTTAAAACTCTGAGGAATACTGGGTGATATATAGAATTGTTAAATCACTATATTGTACACCTGAAATTAACATAACACTGTATGTTAACTATTGGAATTAAAATAAAAATTTAATTTAAAAAATGTAGGAAAAAAGGAAATTCGATAGTCTTGATTTGTTTTCTCATTTTATGTAGAGATTTATAAAGGGAAAGCTAATACCTTGTTTGGAAAAGATCTTTAAGACGTTCTATAAATGATTAAATGTTTAAAAACTGTTATCACTTTTCAGAGTATACATTTTTAATTGAGCAACATTATATACCACATTTGTAATGCTAGGAACAAACTACAAGTTACTATGCAATTGTCAGAAACAATAAATCCAACTTTTTGTGCTCAAAATAAAATATTGTGGAAAATAAGTCATGACACTGCTTTCAAGAAGCATAAGAAGCAGAAACAGTGATAATTAAACAAATACATATTACATGAAACTCAGTTGATTAAAGTGTTCTTCAGTGATGTATTTTCCCTTCATTTTCCAAAATTCAAGAACATATTTTGGCTGATTTTATTTCAATACAGTGCTGATAGTTCTTTGAAATCAAAGTTTGTATATGTCTTGTTCTAAAAACTTAGGAGTCTCTGAATGTCTTAAGTTTCAGCAGGTTTTAGGTTCTTTTTTTAAAATTTTTAAAAAGATTTTATTTATTTATTTATTTGTCAGAGAGAAAGAGAAAGAGAGCACAAGCAGGGGGAGAGTGGGAGGCTGAGGGAGAAGCAGGCTCCCCGTTGAGCAGGGAGCCGGATGCTGGCTTGATCCCAGAATCCTGGGTTCATGACCTAAGCCGAAGGCAGCTGTGTAACAGACTGAGCCGCCCAGGCGCCCCTTAGGTTCATTTTTAACTTAAAGTGTTTGAAAATTTAAAACATACAATTATCAAATTATGTTTAAAAGGATACGTTACTTTAATACAATAATCATTAAGTTTTTAAAAAATGAAATCAGAATATAAATCATATTTTCTTAAACTAAAAAGAACCTGCAGCTTTCTGAGAGTAAATAAAATAATGCCAATTTCTTTGTTCTCACATTCCCTCCTCCCTACTCCAAGCTTTTCATTTAACTGAATTTAAGGAGACTTAATGTTTACTTACATTATTCACGAGTTTAAACCTTAGCCTTCTTTTACCAGCTGTGTGAAATTGATCCCTTTAGTTAAAATCAACCTTTCTAAGGCTCATGTTTTTTATCAATAAAATTGAAATAATAATTGTACCATATCTTAGGATTGACTAAATGAAACGTGGTACATAATGTAAAGCTCTTTGTAAGTAAGCATGGGTCTTATCAACATTTTGGTAACTCCTGAACTCAGCTTGCTCTGCTGATTTCCATGTGGTTCAAGGTGGAAGCTCGTTTAATTAATGTTGTGTTCAGAAACTTGACCAGGGCCTGAAGTTGATCCTGCCCCGACTTAGGTTCAGTTAAGCTCTGGATCAAATCTTACCATGGAAACTTCTTGTAGCCTCTGCTTCAATCACCTTACTGCTTGCCATGTTACGCCTAAAGGGAGGCCTGCCAGCATTTTACTCAGCTATCTTCCCATGTTCATCCATACTCCAGAAGTCTGGTCAAGTTAAACTCCTTCTCTTCCTCTGCTGAACCACGGTTCAAAGGCAATGTTTTAGTGCTGACACACTTTCTACTGAATTGAGGTGGAAGGTATTGGTAGGGAGACTCAAAATGTCATAGCTTCCAACAGTCCAAAACATGAATAAGGACAAAAGGCATTTGCTTTTGTTCCCCTCAAATTACTTAAAACATATGCCTTTTGTCCTTTTTCTTTCTTCTCTTCATAATCCTTTAGAATTGAAAGGGGTAAGTTTTTCTCCCTGACTTTAGCCTCATAGCTAAAGGATAATGGCAAGAAAGCATGAAGGAGAAAGAGTAAAACCCTTACCCATAAAGGTGCCTAATTTCAGAACTTCTTTTTCTGTCACCGTTACCCTTAATATTATAATTATATTCACTTACTTAAGATATCTATGATTTGATTTAGAACTGCGTTTAAGTCCCAGTAAATAATCTCATGCAGTTAGATTCATCTTATAACCTTACTATTCCAAGAGGTAGCCCCAACCAATTCCACATATAATATACATTCTTTCAGAAAGAATTGGGAGTTTCTGAGTGTTTGGAGTAAAGGTGTGGTTTTTGTAAATACTCAAAAGAATTCTCACTGATGAATTGAAACTACCACAGTGTAAATACTACCATATCCCATGATTAAAGAAATCACTAGAGGAAATCAAAGAATTTACAGGAAATATTTTTCTTGAAAATTGCTAATTTGCTCATAATGAACTCCATTCCTGGTTATAAAAATTAAGAGAATGCTTTTATCTTTACTGCATTCATTTCTTACTACCAATATATTTCTAGAATATACTTTGTAGCTGATTTTGAGGGAAATATCAGTTAATTTGGTTTGTTAAGTTTTTTCCCAGTGAATTCTATTTACTTGCCATTTTATTCTCCCTCATAAAGAATTACTCTAGGAAAGATGAGCAGTTGCCAAAATGTGATTTTTCTGAGGTGCTCAAGTTACTATCCTTTAATGTGACAGAATGACTACATAGTTCTGGTGATATCCATCCCATACCCCTGGTACAATTGGGTTGGTTCTGTTTTGAGTGATTTTTCTGTTCTTAACATAGGAGGGCATGAGTGCTCAAATATCCAGTAAGCAAACTATAGAAAGCAATTTCCACAAGCATTATCCTTGTTAGGCCATAATCTCATTACACATATGGCAGAGGAAGACAATATTCATGTGTGAAGGCATAAATAAGAAAGATTAGATTAATTTAAGAGGCTGAAGAAGATTTAGAAAAGGTGGCATTTGATTTAAATGGTAAAGATGAACAGAATTTCCAAAAATTGAAATGATAAGTATTAAAAGCAAAAATCTATTTATCTCTGTAAAAATGTATTTATTGACAAAACAAAAACAAAAACAAAACCAACCCATGAGTTCTGTGGTAGACACAGTCAGGTGTTGCCCAGAGGCATCTCTTCAAGAGTGAAGTTGCCACTAAGCTACAGCATCTTCAGCAGGGAGCCTTTAGCTCTTTGCTCCTTTAGGAGCTGCCTCAGTTTCAGAAGTCACATCACTTTTGAGCCCATATTTATTGACTGGGCAAGGTGAGGGTATAGAGTGCCAGGAATTTGGGCCTGATATGATGCTCTGGTGGGCATTATTCACTCCAGAGCTCCTTGCCAAGTTGGTTGGGGTTTTGTGAGGCTTACATTGCAATTCAGTGACTTCCATAGCCAGGTTTTTCCTCTTCTCACTTTCAAAGAAGTTGATCCTTAATAAACACTTTGCAAACCAAGCTCTATCTCAGCTCCTGGACAACCCAGAAATGGGGTCCAAATAAGGTCATAAGATGGAGCACTGGGGCTACCTGACTCAGCAAACTGCAGACAGTGAGGACACATCATTGGTGGCAAGTCAAGGACATTCCTCCAAAAAGGTGGCAGCTAATGCTTTACCAGTGGTAAACTGGGAGGGTGTACCAGGGAAGGGGGTGCTACATTAGCACAGGTGAAGATCAGGAGCTACGACTTAGGAAGGAACTAGCAGGTGTAAGGATAACAGGACGGGGTGGCTATGGCTAAGGGCCACTGATGCTCCATTTAGGAAGAAAACAATCCGCTGAGGTAACAAGCAACCAAAATCCAACTATGAAAGCCAGAGGCCTGTTTGGTTGCCTACAAAGTCACTCTTATCTCCATGACAGAGCAGAGAAAGCCAGACACCAAGTACAGGACCTAACAGACCAAGTGGTTAAATGCCCAACGACTGAGAGACAAAATGCTCAACCTAAGTAAGTCAGTTACACCACAGTCAGGGCTCTGAATAAATAGCAAAACCTTGGACCCTGGCATGTGAGATGGAGCTGCTATCTGAATATATATGGAATGGATCCTGTGGTGCAAGGGGTACACAGGGATAGATGTGGAGACACAACTCCCAGATCCTCCTTAAAGGAAGGACCTGATGTGGGGAGTATATTCACCAGACAGCGTCCAGCTATCATCCTCTGCAGGATCTGCCTCATCTGTAAAGAACAGCCTCACCTGGAGGTCACAGCCTTTCTAGGGCAGCCCATAAGTTACTAAGTGAGGGGAGGTACAGACAGTTCAGCCCAATGCACCAAACTCCAGCAAGTGAACATGCTCCAGGGTTCCCAGTGGTTTGGTAGAAGCTTTGTCTAGTCTGTTTGACTATGACTGTCCGGCCCACTTCCTCTCCTTTGTTCTCACAAGTTTCTTTTTTTATATTTTTTAACATTTTATTTATTTATTTATTTATTTATTTATTTATTTGAGAAAGGGGGGCCACAGAGGGAGAGGAAGAAGCAGACTCCCCGCTGAGCAGGGAGCCCGAGGTGGACAGGACCCCAGGACTCCGGGATCGCCACCCAAGCCCAGCTTAACCGACTGTCAACAAGGTGCCCTGCCCTCACAGGTTTCCATCTCTAATACACATCTTGAATTGAAACTCCATCTCGACAACTGCTTTCAGGGATACCAAACTGCAACTCAAACCGTTCAAAGAGAAACTATACTATAAGAATTAACATGCAATTTACCTATTTTCAATTTAATCTCCTGCTTTACTATTCTATTCTTTTCTACCAACCCTGCTGCTTGCAGGTTATAGGGCAGATAGAACCTCTATTCAATGCCAAGTTCTTTTGCCCAGGGGTGCATATAATGACCTTTGAAATGTGACCCCTGACACTGTCTATTCAATGAGGGTATCTGTGCATGTTATTTAATTTCTCTAATCTCCTAAAAGTGGCAGCCTGGTTAATGTGGAGACTGGGGAAAGCTTGGGTTAGTCTAGTCACAGTGTCCACACAACCAAAGCACATTTAGAATTCTCTCTTGGTGGAAGGGGGCCAATGTAATCAATTTTCCAATCCTTTGCTGGTTAGGAACTTCGGTGGATGGCCCCAGACTCCTTTGACAGTTGTCTTGGGTGTTATTTAGAGCACCCAGGACATGCTATTGCTACATTAAACAAGTCACTGCTTTTTAAGGGCAATCCAACATCCCTGACAATATGCCATCCCATCCAAGCTCTATGATGGCCAGTCTTCCTATGTACTCAATTTGCTATATCCACTGAAGATGCAGCTACATCAATAAGTTCAGGGGGCATATATTTTCTCATCATGAACATGCTATGAACTGGGGGCTGTCCTGCTGGCTGGGGTTGTTACTGCGCTTTTGCTTTTCTTTGTGTTAGGGGTCAGACAGCATGAGGTGCTTTGTCCTTTTCATGGCCGTCACCACAATATCCCCCTCTTCACTCTCCCCACTCTCCTAGTAATTCCACCTATTAGCATCCCAATCAGGCTTGGGATAAACACTCAGAATTTAATCCCTTCTTTGCCCCAGTGCACTGTGCACAATTCCTCAAACAAGTTCATCAAACCGGTTGGTGTTTTTGGGGTGTCCCCCTATTCACACAATAATCCATAAGCATCTAACATACATGCCACCCTTCCTTATATAGAGGTTAATGGCCAACTCGAGATTTCTTTAATGAACACCTCTTTCCCAAGACCCATTTCTTTGATCTCTTGGCTGGTTTGCCAATTGTTGGGAGTTCCCCACATGAAATCCAAAACTGGCCCCTGTAAGCAGAGGGCAAGGAGGTACTAAAGAAAGAGGTAGACCACTCCAGATTGGTAGGTGGTAATTTTAATAACCAAGTGAATTTACACATGAGGTTTGTCTTAGGTGACTACAAGATGAGTAGATCTCTGCCTCCGCTTGCTCAAATCGTAAAAGTTTATATAGAAACCTTAACAAGGTTCAGTTACATATACAGTCCAGATATTCTCAGGCTCAAAGCTGCATCCTTGAAGAGCTTCCTGGTGTGAGAATAGTGGGCAGAATGTACATTCCAAGGACAAGGAGGGGGTGAAGAGCCTCTGATTGCCTGGGTCTAGCTTGCAGGACAACCGGAAGTCATGTCCTCTCAATGACCCCTCCAACATGCAGAGTATGATCATAAAGAGTAAGTGAGACAATGATTACAAAATGCTTAGCACAATACCTAGCATACAGGAAACACTCCAGACCAGATCTTTTTGTGAAGTATGTATTACTTCATCTCTAATAATCCCCTTTCCACTGATATCTCCCTCATTCAGGCTGTAATATCTATTGTCCTAATAGACTAGTCCTAAAGGACGTGGTATAATTTTACCAAAGCAAAGGCATTAAATTGTTGTACTTTAACATGACTTATTAAAAGCCAGACACACAATGTAAGGCAGAAAAGTTTGGAAAAATGCTTACCATACCTTCAGTGTTTCTCACCTGAAAGAATGTAAATGCTCACATTGAGAATGGATAGGAAAAGAAGTTGGAGGGCAAGCAAAGTATTAGAGGTCTGTTAAAGCCTTTGTGAAGCTGAGATTGAAGGAACAAGTGCCTTCCTCCTGCCTAGACCCTTGGGAGGGAGCAATTTCACTAGCTGCTATTCCATCACAATGGCACTAAGATACAGCTGCTCATGTACAGGCTGAAGCAGGAGCAGGCAGAGGTTATCCTAGTGAATATCCTAGGAGCACAGAGGGTTTTTTTGTTTTCATTTTTTAAGATTTTATTTACTTATTTATTTGACAAAGAGAGAGAGAGCATAAGCAGGGGGAGTGGGAAAGGGAGAAGCAGGCTCCCCATGGAGCTGGGAGCCCATGCGGAGTTTGATGCAGGACTCAATCCCAGGACTCTGGGATCACAACCTGAGCCAAAGGAAGACACTTAACCAACTGAGCCACCCAGGCACCCCTGGAGCACAGAGTTTTAGAGAGCAGTCAAATATTTCTGATTTCTGAAGAATGAATTGATGTAAGTAGAAAGGAATAAAGTGCCTATAGACCAAAAGGATCTCACAATTATGACAAGGAAAAGAACCAAGAGTGGCCCATCTAGGCCATATATTCAGGGCTGGTTGAGAACAGAGACATCCCAATGCATGCTAGCTGGATTTGTAAGCTTGACTAATAATTAAACTCTTAACCAACATAATGACATAAAGCTATCTTAGACCAATAAACCTTAAAGGTAATCTGGTTATACGAACTAAAGAACTGACATAGTATAAATATAAATATAAAAATAAAAATGTAAAATTCCAAGTATACTTGGAATTGACCAAAATTAAATATTTTTCCTAAAAACACTGCCACATTTTTATGTATCTGAAATTTGAGGCCTACAATTGTGAATCTAGGTTACTAAATAATAATTATTATTTTGGTTATTAATTAATAGTCATGTCAAAAATCCAACAAAGTTTTTTTTAAGGCAGAGAAGCACAGATTTATAGAATAATCTTATTTAGATATAAGAACATGGTTATTTCCTTCATATTAAAAAATTACTAATTGCATTAGTCTGTCTGCTACCGATGAACTGTGTCATGATAGAGGATTTACGTAAAAGCAGAGAACAGGATCCTGTAGCATAAAAGCAATCTAACATCAAATTTAGCACTGCAATTAAGTAACAAAGCACTGATTGGTCCCTGGAGTAACATACACCCATAGAATATGTGTCAGGATTGAAAAACTGGCAGACCTAAGAAGGTTTATACCATAATATAGCCACAGCTCCTGATATGCCAAAATTAATTAACTTAAAAAGATCTGTTGTCGGAGTTAATTTATTTAAATTATTTCATGTTTCTCTTCGCGCAAGTCATTCAATAACAAGAACAATCTAATAAAATGAAAAAAAAAACTGACATAACACATAAACTATTAAAATGAATAAATTCTATAATTATCTCATTTGCCTAAAGATAATATATAAGCTATAAGTACTACATTGATTTCTGTGTTAATGATTTGTGAACTAGACAAACTTATTATCAATAGTAAATTTTGAAGCTGAAATGACTTCCAGAAAATATATAGTACATTATATACATTTAAAGGGTTGATTCTGTTGAGACTTGAATCCTACCCACTATGTTGCTTCAAGGACTGAATAACTAGCACTATATCAAACAGCACAAAGACTATTTCCTACTTGCTCTTCACAGACTACACAGTGTTTTCTAATAAGAAATTACACTCAACAATGTATGTCTGTAGCCAGCCGCCACTTGGCCCTGATTTTGTGACTCAGTAGGGAGTCTGGCTTATGTATAATGGAGATATGAGATCTTTCCAAACCCTCCCTGACATTTCCTTATGTCTCTCAATTCCTAGTTACCTGCTGTGCTTACTGATTCACTATTCACTTCCTCATTTCATATCAATATCTCATCATAAATACTAATATCACTCACAGGCTACATCTCACAGGATGCAAATGACCATATCTGTGCAATCAGCTTTCCACTTGAGATTTCAGCCAATCCATGATCTTAAAACATAGAGCGGGATTTTCTTACTGTATTTTGTTTGACTGTCCAGTGCGGATTAATTTTTCCTTGGTATATTCCCACATCGCCCTAAACTATTGAATTCACAAATAGAGAAATGTTTATTTTATAATTCATAAAAGCATAAGTACTTACTACTTTTATTCATTTTTTAGATGATTTGAAGGAACAAAAAATCAAGTTTACTGATTTTGTTAACTAAAAAGACCAGGTGTAGTTCAGGTTTCAGACAAAGTTTGATCTGAGATCTACCTTAAATTCTCTGTGATAATGCCTATTCTGAATTTAGCATGGTGACAAGATAGGTGGTATTAGCTTAACTGACTTAAACCAATAAGGACCCAACTCTGAAGTTGAGGGTGGGGTTAACTCTACCTAATCACTTAGCTAATTTAATACAGAAGAGTAAAATGTTGGGGTCTACCCAACATCTATTCATAGCTCATAAACCAGAAAGATTTATGAACGTATTAAGACATACAGAATTTATAGGAAGATTTATTAGCCTTTTGAAATGCCTGAACAATTATAAAACCAACACATTTTCACCCCAAAAGGAGTTTTGAATACCTATGACTTTATGCTCAAGTACAGACTCCCCAGGGATATTCCATTCTTTTTTGTCAGGCCCTCTTCATGAGTATCTTTATGGCCTACTGATAAGATATATGGTTAAATGAAGGTTTATCTTCCTACATTTACATTATCCCATGACAATAATTATATGACTAATAGCTCAACTTTGAAAATGAGAAGAATTGTGGAGAATATATAGAGTCTATTGACTAAAGCACACATTATAACTAGACAGTAAAACAAGTACTCTGCCCTGGCAGTTTAGTGAGTTCTTTGGTCAGTCTGGCAGCTTCCAGTTTTGCTTTCTGGAAGAATAGCTCTTGTTCACTGTCCTCTATATCCATAGCTGGTATAGGCACAGGCACAGTGGCTATCTGGGACCTGGATCAATTTAAAAATACTCATATTAAAAGAGTTCTTTAATCCAAGGATTGGAAATAATCATCCAGCTTCTATCACTCTTGCTTGAAGATATTGTAGCAATGTAGTCTGCTATGGTAAGATGAAATTACTTTCTCCTTTCTTTACTCCATCTTTTATCTGTGCACTTTGTCATATGTCTTTGCAGGTCTTTCCATGTGAGGCAGTGTACATATATTCATGCCTCCCTTATTTGGTACAATCATATGACTTGATTGGCCAATGATATGTTGGTAGACATGATTCAATTAGAGGATTGAAATGTGCCTAACTATTTGAACTTGCTTTCTGGTACTTCCACTACCATCATGAGATCATACGCTAAAAAGTCCATTGATCACAGAAGAATAATCAAGACAGAAACCCATGGCTTGGAGACAATCCAGCTGACACTAGCTTATAACTACCTTATCTAAGCCAAACCACAGAGATGTGAGTGAGAAATAAAGGCTTTTTATTGTATGCTACAGAATTTAGAAGTATTTTCCTACAAAGAATTAATGAGAATATAGTATAGATGGCAGTGACAAAATTGGTGCCCAGAAGTGGGGTACTGCAACACCAAAAATGTTAAATAGATAGCATTGTCTTTGGGGTCAGAAAAGGGGAAAGTAATGGTTATAGAAAATTAAAACTCAGATTAAAAAATTAAAAGATTTTAAATGTATTCTTGGATTCAGTTTGCTATATTTTGATGAGGATTTTTGCGTCTATGCTAATGAGAGATATTGGCTTGTAGTTCTCTTTCTTTGTGTTTATCTTTATCTGGGTTTTAGTATCAGGATGATACTTCTTCATTGAATGTGGAAGTTTTCCTTCCATTTCTATTTTTGAACTAGTTTGAAAAGGATAGGTATTAACTCTATTTTAAATGTTTGATAGAATTCACCTGTGAAGTCTTCTGATCCTGGACTTTTGTTCTGGGGGAGTTTTTTGATTACTGATTTAATTTCATTGCTGGTAATTGGTCTGTTCATATTTTCTATTTCTTCCTGCTTTAGTTTTGGTACGTTATATGTTTCTAGGAACTTACACATTTCTTCTAAATTGTCCAGTTTGTTGGCATATAGGTTTTCATAATATTCTGTTACAATTATCTGTATTTCTGTGGTGTTGGTTGTTATTTCTCCTCTTTCATTAGTGATTTTGTTGATTTGGGTCCTCTCTCTCTCTCTCTTTTTCTCTCTTTTTTGATGAGCCTTTCTAGAGGTTTATACATGATCAAATGATACTTACTCCCAGGATGGAAGGGTGGTTCAGTATTGGCAAAACAATTAATGTGATATGTTACATTAATAAGAGAAGGGATGAAAACCATATAATCATTTCAATAGATTCAGAAAAAGCATTTGACAAAGTACAACTTCCATTCATGATAAAACCCTCAGCAAAATAGATCTAGAGGGAACATACTTTAACATAATAAAGGCCTTATATGAAAAACCAACAGCCAATATCATACTCAATGAGGAAAAACCGAGAACCTTTCCTCCGAGGTCAGGAACAAGACAAGGATGTCCACTTTCACCAGTTTTATTCAACATGGTACTGGAAATCCTAGCCACAGCAATTAGACGACATAAAGAAATAAAAGGCATCCAAATTTGTAGAGAAGGAGTAAAACTCTATTTATAGATAACATGATACTATATATAGAAAATTCCAAAGACTCCACCAAAAACTACTAGAACTGATATATGAATTCAGTAAGGTTGCAAGATACAAAATCAATGTACAGAAATCTGTTGCATTACTATACACTAATAATGAAGTGGCAAAAAGTGAAATTAGGAAAACAATCCCATTTACAATTGTACCAAAAATAAGATACCTAAGAACCTAACCATAGAGATAAAAGACCTGTACTCTGAAAACTATGAAATACAGATGAAAGAAATTAAAGACAACGCAAAGAAATGTAAAGACATCCCATGCTCATGGATTGGAAGAACAAATATTGTTAGAATGTCTATACTACCCAAATCAATCTACATATTTAATGGAATCCCTATCAAAATACCACCAGCATTTCTTTTTAAAGATTTTATTTATTTATTTGAGAGAGAGAGCGAATGAGAGATAGGGAGCATGAGAGGGAAAAGAGTCAGAGGGAGAAGCAGACTCCCCGCCGAGCAGGGAGCCTGATGTGGGACTCGATCCTGGGACTCCAGGATCATGACCTGAGCCGAAGGCAGTAGCTTAACCAACTGAGCCACCCAGGCGCCCACCACCAGCATTTTTCACAGAACTAGAACAATCCTAAAATTTTATAGGACCACAAAAGACCTTAAATAGACAAAACAATCTTGAAAAGGAAAAATGAAACTGAACCCACCATTATAGGTCAACGAATCTTTGACAAAGTGGGAAAGAATATCCAATGGAAAAAAGACAGTCTCTTTAACAAATGGTGTTGGGAAAACTGGACAGCAACATGCAAAAGAATGAAACCGGACCACTTTCTTATACCACACAAAAAATAAAAGCAAAATGGATGAAAGACCTAAATGTGAGACCATCACGATCCTAGAGGAGAAGATAGGCAGTAACCTCTTTGACATTGGTTGTAGCTACTTGTTGCTACATTTCCTGAGGCAAGAGAAACAAACACAAAAATAAATTATTGCTACCACATTAAAATTAAAAGCTTCTACACAGTGAAGGAAACAACAAAACTAAAAGATAACCTACAGAATGGGAGAAGATATTTGCAAAGAACATATCTGATAAAGGGTTAGTATCCAAAATCTATAAAGAACTTATCAAACTCAATACCCAAAAAACAAATAATCCAGTTAAAAACTGGGCAGAAGACATGAATAGACACTTTTCCAAAGAAGACATCCAGATGGCTAACAGACATATGAAAAGATGCTCATCATCACTCATCATAAGGGAAAGACAAATCAAAACTACAATGAGATATCATCTTGTACCTGTCAGAATGGCTAAAATTAACTACACAAGAAGAAACAGGTATTGGTGTGGATGGGGAGAAAAGGGAACTCTCTTACGATGTTGATGGAAATTTAACTTGGTGCAGTCATTCTGGAAAACAGTATGGAGACTCCTCAAAAAGTTAAAAATAGAACTACCCTATGATCCAGCCATTGCACTACCAGATATTTATCCAAAGGATACAAACATAGTGATTCAAAGGGGCACCTGCACCCCAATGTTTATAGCAGCAATGGCTACAATAGCCAAACTATGGAAAGAGTCCAAATGTCCATCAACTGATGAGTGGATAAAGAAGATGTGGCATATATATATATATATATATATATATATATATATATATATATATAGAATAGAATATTACTCAGCCATAAAAAAGAATGAAATCTTGCCATTTGCAATGACATGAATGGAGTGAGAGTGTATTATGCTAAACAAAATAAGTCAGTCAGAAAAAGACAAATACCATATGATTTCACACATATGTGGAATTTAAGAGAAAAAAACAAATTAACATAGGGGGAAAAGAGAGGGAAACCATAAAAAAGATTCTTGGCTATAAAGAACAAACTGAGGGTTGCTGAAGGGGAGGTGGGTGGGTGGAAGGACTAAATGAGCAATGGGTATTAAGAAGGGCACTGGTTGTGATGATCACTGGGTGTTTATGAATCACTAAATTCTACACCTGAACTAATATTACACTATATATTAACTAACTAGAATTTAAATAAAAACTGAAACTAAAAAAAAAAGATTAGTGTTTTATAGAGATCTATCATATGTGGTGTGTGTCAGCAAATAATATGGTTTGTTACCTTTTTTTAAATTAGCAATTTGATTTTAAGTTCTTGTCATTTGGTGATCTCTATAAACAGACTAATGGATTATAAAGATCATGTTTGTTGGGTGAGAGATAACAAAGAATATGATCTGTTAGGATTTCAGTTTGTGTATTTGTCTATTTTGAGTTTAAATCAAGAATTTATAACCATTGGGGGAAAAAAGGAATTTGTACCCATTGGAAAAGAATGGTTCTTTGATATGAACCACTGAGTTTTGTAACTCTGGTTATTCTTGAACCATGGCTAACATTTGAAAATTGAAATTATAAATTTTGTCTGTGTCTGTATCTCTGGTTATCTGTCCGTAATTCAGAAAAGCCTTTAAGTTTCACTGTGTGAGGTTGTTCTATTTCCTATATCCAATGGTGTTAATAAATTAGATTATAAAACCTCTTAAAAAAAAAAAGAGGGGATCCTGGGTGGCTCAGTCCATTAAGCATCTGACTCTTGATTTTGGCTCAAGTCATGATCTCAGTGTCGTGAGATTGAGCCCCCATCAGGCTCCATGCTGAGCACAGAGTCTGCTTGAGATTCTCTCCCTCTGCCCCTCCCCCCACTCAAGCCCGTTCACTCACTCTCTCTCTCAAGTAAATAAATAAATAAAATCTCTTTGTTTTAAAGATTTTATTTATTTATTTGTGAGAGAGAGAGCACATATGCATTCATGAGTCAGAGGGGAGAGGGAGAGAGCAGAGTCCTTGCTGAGCAGGGAGACCAGTGCAGGGCTCCATCCCAGGACCCTGAGATCATGACCTGAGCCAAAAGGCAGATGGTTAACCGACTGAGCCACCCAAGCACCCCATAAATAAAATCTTTTTAAAAAAGAAAAAAAACAAAACTGGTGATATCACTATTCCAGGTTTCAAGTTATATTACAAAGTGGTAGTAATTAGAACAGTATGGTACTGGCATCAAAAGAGATACATAAATCAATGGAATAAAACAGAAAACCCAGAAATAAAGCCACAATTATATGGTCAATAACTTCAACAAAGGAGGAATGAATATGCAATTTGGAATCTTTTCAACAAATGGTGCTGGGAAAACTGGATCAGCCACATGCAAAAGAATGCAACTGGATCACTTTATTATACCATATACAAAAATAAATTCAAAATAGAATAAAGGCCTAAAATATGACACCTGAAACCATAAAAATCCTTGATGAGAGCACAGGCAGTAATCTCTCTGACATTGGCTATCGCAACATTTTTCTAGATATGTCTCCTGACTCAAGTGGTACAGAGGGGAGGTTGGTGGGGGGGGGGTGAAATAGGGGATGAAGATTAAAGATAAATAAATCTTTATTTATAAAAAATAAAATAAAATAAAATGATAAAAAACAAACTGAAGAAATAGAGACTTCTGTTATGTAATGGCCAAGCATTTGTAACAGCTATCACCTGCAAGAAATTGGAAAACAAGAAATATACCTAATGATCTTGAGGCCTTAAGGAAGAGGATTACCAGGAAGAATGTTGAAAGCTAGTTCCTACAGCTGCATTTGATTAAATGAATAAATAAATAAATAGGAACAAGCACTGTGGAAAAATGGCCAGTTTGCAAGCAAAACTGAGAGAAAATGTAGAAATCTCAGAAAATCTGGAACCTAGCAGGTTGAAGAATAAAAGCATTTTCCAATTGCAATAAAATATTCAATTTAATATAAATACTGGGCTATGTAAGGCCTATTAATGTAACTAGAGGTATAGCTCAAATCAAAGGTGGTGTGGCCATCCCTTCTAAGAGAATTCAAGTGGTGCTTCTCGCATCTGATCTCCAGAGCAGACTATGAGTTAAAGTTCCAGGGTTAAGTGATTTATCAAGGAAGTGCTTTCAGGAAAAACTAGCAAGGAAGTCTAGAAAGCAGGATAAGGAAATGGATGAAACCAAGATACAACTTTAAGTCTCAGATTTATCTTCATATCATGCTCTATGCATAAATCAGCCTTTTGAAGTTGGTCTCCTTTCAAGGCAAGGAATTGGGCTTTTGTATTCCACTGAAATATGAAAAAAAAATCTGTTACACCACATAATTTTAGATTAGGTTGAGTAATATGTTTACTTCAGAATTTGGTACAAATTAGTTATCAATTCCATTCCATGATACCCAAACCAAAGCTAGTGCTCATGTTGATTTATTGTCTCTGAATCTACCATTAACAAATTTCAGTGTTCTGATAATCTCTCCTATAGTCATTTTAACCATTATTGAAAAATTTAAGAGAAAGTACAATATTTGGAATAGAAACAGATTGTTCTTCCTCTGCCCCAAATCATAAATTCTACTATTATCTCCATGCTCTTGCTTCCATGTATCTTGTTTGGAGCAGAAACAAGTTGGTCTGTATCTACTCAACCCCCAGAATTCTGGGCTTGCAGCCATTTGGTGATTACAGTCCTTAAGCAGAAAGTGCTCTCTTAGTGATGTTAGAAATACTGCTTTGTGTGAGGCTAAATATCTTTCTTCTCTTAGACTTAACTGAAGTCTAAATCAAGTTGCCCCAAACCCTAATTTTCTGAACTTTTCTGAGAGTCCTGCTCAATATTATGCAAAATCCACAGATTATGGAAAAATAATGCTATCACACCATTGTGGCTTTAGTAAAGTAGTAACGTGGTTAAAGGAGAGAATTTTTTTTTAAGATTTTATTTATTTGAGAGAGAGAGAGAGAGCATGAGCGGGGTGGGGGGAGGAGCAGTAGAAGAGGGAGAAGCAGGCTCCCCACTGAGCAGGGAGCCTGATGCGGGGCTCCACTCCACCACCCTGAGATCATGACCTGAGCTGAAGGCAGATGCTTAACTGACTGAGCCACCCAACTTCCCTCAAAGGAAAGAATATTAAAAGATAAAGTCAGATAAATGTGTTTTGCGGGGAGAATGGGAGGAATAGTGTTGCCAAATAAGTGAAAACCATCCAATTAAATTTGAATTTCAGATAAATGAAAACTTTTTAATATTAGTATATCCCAAATATTACATAGAGCATATATATATATATATTCATACATATATATTTAAATTCTTGTTTATCTGAAATTCAAATTTAACTGAGAGTCTATTTTCCTTATTGTTTTGTTTTCGCTAATTTAGCAACCCTGGGGAGGCAAGAAGGATAGTGATGAAAGGGCATATTGTGTTGAGTATATAGCCATGTCAAGGTCTTAGTCTTTAAGTGAGATGAAAAACAATGAATGGTTTTAATCTAAGAAAGGCATAATCTGTCTTACATTTTTAAAGAATTTTTCTGGTTATAGTTAGGAATAGGCTGAAAGGGAAAAATGATGGAAGCAGTGAGAAATGTTAGCAGAATTCTCCAGCAATTCAGGCAATAAGTGCCGGTAACGTATAAAATTGTATGAATGTTAATAGTATTAAGTGGTGTGATTCTGGATTTATTTTGAAGGTGATATAGTCAGAGTATGCTAATGGATTAATGATGAAGTATAAAAGAAGCCAAGGATGGATACAGTGGGGTTTCCCACCCCCTTGCCAATTGGAAGAAACAAGTTCCCATATGTTGAGATGAGAAAGATTGCAGGAGAAACAAGTTTGTTGGTGAAATGAGTAGTTCTATTCTGGACTTGTTAAATTTGAGAAATTTAATGTACATCCAAGTGGAGGACACAGTTGGATCTGAGAAGAGATGCCCAAGATGAAAATAAAAATTTGAAAATAATATGCTTATAGATGATATTTTGATATTTAAAGCCACCAAACTAAGTATGATTACATTCACAATTATTTTGGAGGTTACGTCTCATCCTCCTGAGTCAAAATTTATACTTGTTATCCTGAAGCATGCTGAGATCTGACACTAGTTATTGGTCAAATGACTACAAAAGGTAGCTGGTCTTAAGAAAAATATGCATTCTCCTTGCCAAGAAACAGCTCTAGTGAGATTACTATGAGGTCTTCAACAAGGGAGGGTTAGTATCCTCAGACCATTGCTATAAGAAATACCTGGTGAATTTATAAATTATCTATGAAATAAAGAAATTCGGTACCTGGGAAACAGCAGCTCTACCCAAACTGATAGTTCTAACTAAGATCTCATTAATATGTCATATCTTTCATAAACTGAGCTTCAAGAAGACATTGATTTTACCTTAAAATGCTTCTATGCTGTTTATAAATTTGAAACAGTAACTGTTTTAGAGTAGACAAAGTATCAATAATTCATGCTGTTACATTAACATAATTTTCACCTGTACTTTAGTGATTTGTACTTTTGTACCCTAAGAACTATGATCCTTATGTGATAGTTTTTACCTGATCCAAATGCCTCCAACTTTATTATATTTTCATATGCCAAAGAGAAAAAAGAAAAACCCTAAAAATGTAATTACATCATTAAAACTCAAAATAATGATTTTAACCAACTTCAGGCACTTAACAAATCAGTAATATTCAAGTAAATTCATGATGACAATATACCACTGGTAACAAATATCTGAACCAAAATTCCCTAAGGTTCCATAGATTTTCAATCATGAAACTCTGAAACAGTCTTAAGTTTAAGTATTGAAAATAAAGGAACTAGATATTCCTCAAAGTCTGCAGCATGGTAATGTTCTTTGTGAATCTGAAAAGTTTCTGAGATTTATTTGGATGTTATTTGTAGCACACACTTTAGGGAAGAAAACTTTTCTGGATATATACTGTTGATTATGTATATTTTGCAAGCAGATTACTAAAGCAAAATTGCATAAAACAAATAAAGGACAGGAAGTTCTTTTGTAAACTATTGATCTATGGGCCATACTAATACTCACTATGATATGTAAAGAGACAAGATATAGATAGATAAGTAGATATAGAGATAAACATGTAGATATGGATATACTGATTATTAAAACAATAGAGTTTGATCATAGTGATAGTATCAGATAATAAACAAGAACAATATTTAACTTAGTATAGAAAATGTATGCTGTGTGTTTATATTTTGAAGATGGTACATAACTTAACCTACAGTATACATGAAACTGGGATATGACAATAGAATTTCAATGTTCAAAACACAGGTTATTCCCAATCTGCCTTGCAATAGGGAAATGATTTTTATGATATCCCTAACAAATTATTATTCACTCTTTTTCATAACATTAAGCATATATTAACATGCTTAAGTGCATACATTTTTAGTAAGACAAATTTGAGCTTAAATTTCAGATACATCATGAACTTGGTTATATAAACATTAGTTTCTTTACTAAAATATAAATAATAGTATCTAACTCACACAGCATTTTGGAGGATTAAATGACAAACTATATAAAGTACAGAACTTTAAACAAGTTCTAACAAATATGTTTAATATTACTATGACCCTTATTAGCATTTCTATGAAATGATAGAGCAGTACCTAAAGTTTCCACCATTCTTCCCAAATCTCTCAAATTAAATTAGAAAACCAATTTATGAAGAATGATATCAAATAACTAGAAATAAATGTAACAGCTAACATTATCAACTTACAATTTTATACCTATTCTAAGGGACTTATGTATATTAACTCATTCAGTTACTACATACTATTGTTATGTCCATTTTACCTGTGAAAAAAAATGAGGAACAAAGATATTACCCAACTCCAAAAAAAGTAGTAAATGGCAGAGCTAGAAATTGAACCAGCAGCTATTAAGCTTCAGGACATCTGCTCTTTACTTTTATCATATGCTGCCTCTTTAACTATAGACGGATGACAGGTAGATTAAATAGATTACTAAAAAATAAATGAACTAGAGAAAGAAATGAAATAGATGAGAGAACAGGGGTGGGAGCGACTTGGCCAAGAAACATGAGTGTGCAACTCATCTAATATAGAGTAAAGAATGATAACAGACCTAAAGAAAGCAAATATTAACAGAGGGGAAATTGATAAGTAGGGTTGGGGGGTAATAAGGAGGTAGTCAGAGAAAAGATGTATAACTAGTGCTCAGAATTTCATAGTGGGGCAGATCTCATGGCTTTCACGCTCTACCTGGCATGTGTCTCTTTAACAGAGTATAATACTAGGTTACCACAATAAGATACCAATAAATATTTGAATCATGTAATACTTTCTTTTAAGTCTGATTCCATTAATTCATCAATTTAACATTCAGTGCCTATTGTAACCAGGTATTACTGTATATACTTTAAATATAGTGATAACCTAGGCATAGAGGTTGATTTTCTAAAATAATCTACAGTTTGTACAACTATTGGAAAAAGTCTATTCCTCCACACTTGAGCCAATTTGGTAGACATCAAATAAGTACTTGGAAGCATTCATCCAAAAAGGAGGAAGGACACATTTCTGATCACTTGGAAAATGAATCTAAGGTGGGGGGTGAGTAAGACATGTGGGAAAGTGCAAGAAATCAGTCCTTTCATGCATAAATACCTTCAACCATCCCTTCACTTCCAGAAAGGCCCCTACAACTCCTGAAAGCTCAAAAAAGCCTGGGATTTTACTGACTCCCCTCAGAGATAAGAGATTATGACACAAGTAAAAATTCTCATTTCTGGGCGCCTGGGTGGCTCAGATGGTTAAGCGTCTGCCTTCGGCTCAGGTCATGATCCCAGGGTCCTGGGATCGAGGCCCACATCGGGCTCCCTGCTCCTTGGGAGCCTGCTTCTCCCTCTGCCTCTCTCTCTCTCTCTCTCTCTCATGAATAAATAAATAAAATTAAAAAAAAAATTCTCATTTCTCCCTGAAGCCTGTTCATGAAGGGCCAGTTACCATGAGAACAGGAGGTTATAAACCAAGAGGAAAGATATGAAAGCCATGTTAAATCTCAACTCACTTATAATGCCCCATGGATTTCTGGGGAAGCTTCTAAATACCCGTACACAAAACCTGTCCACATGAAAGAGATGTTACAATCCTCAGTTAAAACACTACTCAATTCTACATTATCCCCTCCAAGATTTGCTATGTATTAGAAAGTATTTTAAACCTGAAAGATTTTATACCAGGGCAAGAGTATAATCTTGATGTAGATAAAGATTGAACTGTACCCCTGCTTGATGCACACGTAAGTAGAAGTAAGTAGTAACCTAGCCGTGATTGGCATGAAAATCTCTGGGTGTTTCTCTTTACTCACTGGGAAAAACAGGAGTTGTCACAACCCTGGACTGACCTAATAGAGCTGGACACTGGGGAAAGGGAGATGGATGGTCAGGATGCCCATTTCATGCTTTACAAAAGGGAAAAACAAATTATCTCCAGCATAATTGACACTGAACAGGACTGAAACCATGGAGAGAGGCTTTTCATCGTAGTAAGAGTTTGATCACAATCAAAGCACCACTGTGGGGAAAAACAGCATGAGAGATAGTGCCTATACCATACCATAACAACCCCAGCATAATTCTCTAGGGCTGGTGGCTGTGCAAGCGTCTGCTAAGTATTTATTAAAGTATTCAAGTAAAGGATACTCTAGTGACATTTTTATAGCACTTATGAAGCTAAAACATAAAGCCTGTAATATTTATCTAGTGCAATTTATAAATACATTTTTTTATAATCCCAAGCAATTGAGAAGCTTGGCAGTCAGTAAGCTCAATTTGAAATAAACAGTTTTAGCTAAGAAATTTTTTTAACCATTAAAAAACTGTACAACTTCATAAATTTGGGCTGCTTATCTAAGTCAACTGAACTTTTTGCAAGAAAGTATGGCTTCCTTAAATATAAAATATTCTTCCCACTACTTCACTTTATCTTATTACAGTAGCTGGAAATGTATTTTATTTTATAAGAACAAGCATTTTAACTGCACCAACATCATGAAATAATCTTGAATTGATCCCTGTATTGACTTTATAACATGTTTTTCATTCTTTGTAATTGATAGAAATTTAAAAATCATAGCCATGTTTAAATTTTATACCCCATAGAATGTGTATAGAAAAAGTTGAGAGTTCTGCAGTCTTATTAACTCTCAGAATCTAGATCACAAATGTTAGCTTAATTGGTGAGTTTGGCAAATCTTATTATAGTTACTGTAATAGAAAATGTCTTAAACATATAAGTGGGCCTAAGAGATATATAAGAAATATTTCCATAATCTGAAAAAAATGACCCATTCTGATTTAAGCACAAATATATTCATTCATTCCTCTGTGCATTCAAGTTACATACACACATTCATTTAACAGATATTTATTGAGCAGATAAAGTGTTTTAATGTAGCCTGGATAAAAAGGGCAAATAATAGACAGTAATTGTTCTTCTGAACTTGGTGTGGAAGAGAGAGAAACATATCCCTCTGGTTGACATTCTGTGAGTTATCATTTCCTACTACCCAACAGTCATGAAGCAAGAAAAACTTGCCTTTAAGTGCTGATTCAGACATTTCCTAGTTGTGTGGCCCTGGTTAAGTTACTCAAACTTTCTAAATTTTAGTTTCCTCACTTATTAGAGAAGTTACCTCTGCTTTTAAATAGTTAGAATAATATTAGTTCAGGATTATAAATACTAGATGAAATAATTTATGTAAACTGTAACAATACTAGCCTAACAGTAGTTTTTATGAATGTATACACTATGAGAATCCAGTAGTACAATGACCAGTTGGAATGTGGTGATTATTCTGCTCATCTATACCACTATTAACAAGGGATAAAAATATACACATTTACTGCTACTTCATTGTTTTGCTTCCCATACCACAAAAAAATAACATTAATAAACATTATTAAAAGCTAAAATTAAAGTAACAGCTAATTGAAAAATTAACACATTTTATATGTGAAACATTAGACACTCTGGAAAAGACAAGCCCTGTTCTTACACAAGATAGTACAAGGTATCCGTGGCTGACACTGTTCCTTAGAGCTTGTGGCTTTGGAGTCCTTTTCCATCACACTCCTTTTCATATACCACTGATCTTATAAAGATTCAGTGGTCATTATAATTGAAAGAAATTATAATTTCTTGAGTGGTCCCATAATTGAGAGAAAAATTACATATAAAGTCACAAAATATTTTCCTCATCTTTTTGTTGTAAAAATGATGTTTAAACTAGTCCATTTATGTGCTGGGTATTTGATTTCCTTTTTTTTTTACTGACATAGGTGAATATATTTGGGTTTATTTCTGTTTATTCACATGTATGCACTTACACATAGTGATTTATAGCCTAAGATTAAAAACATGTTATATTTCATGTCATGAAACTATTATTCTGAAAGTTAAAAATATCTATTCTTTCGTACTATTTTTAAATGAAACATCAATGTCTATTTAAAAAAGAAACTTGTAAGATAGACAAAATAAAGACCTCTAAAAGAGGACTAAAGAGGGACAAAGAAAGAATAATGACAACAGTAATAATTCCCTTGATGAAGAAGGAATGCAGCAGAAGGTGAATGTAGTTGGGAACTTGCTTGGACAGCCTTTGTTTTCTCTTAGGAGATAGAGTCTGAGAGTACTTAGAGGTTGATCATCATCATTTTGCAAAGAGCTAGGATTTCCTAAGCACCATGCAGCATAGAATTAGATCTTGAAAATGTTAATTTTTATTTGGTTACAAGTCACTGAACCCAAGAAACTTGGTGGGAGATGACACACTTAGCTCACTAATCCAAGGAAATATTGTACAAACCAAGCTTCAAATCTCTGTGTTCATATTTCTATTCAAAATTTTGAATTACCAGAAACCAGACTGAAGGAAGTTGTGGCAGGAGTTCTCTGCTGGGTCATTCTTGTATCTTGTCATAACTTGGGGGTAAGTCACATTAATATGGATTTGGCTGCCAGAGGCATCATGGGTGTTTGTCAAGGGAAGAAAAGTGAATTGTTAAACACCCAGAAGCTATCCTAAATGACAGTTACTATGGAACTGGCAATGTTTAATCAATTGATAAATTTTACCATCTTCAGACCAAGAGCAAGAATAAGAAAAGATGGTGTATACAGAAAAATAACTTCCTCTCTGTAACTCAGATCCCATGTATTCCCAGAATGTATGCACATGAAGTTCTACTCAAGTACTGAAATAGTCACAGTTAAATATTTGGTACATATATTAGGGTACTGGTTAGGCTGCTTTAAACAGGGGTGATATATACTAGTCACTTCAATTAAATAGTAGTTCATTTCTAATGTTATAGTATTATTTATTTTATTTTTTCTTTTATTTTAAAAAAATTTTTGGAGAGGGGTGCCTGGGTGGCTCAGTCATTAAACATCTGCCTTCGGCTCAGGTCATGATCCCAGGGTCCTGGGATCGAGCCCTGCATCAGGCTCCCTGCTCCATGGGAAGCCTGCTTCTCCCTCTCCCACTCCTCCTGCTTGTGTTCCCTCTCTCGCTGTGTCTCTCCCTGTCAAATAAATAAATAAAATCTTTAAAAAATATTTTGTTTGGAAAGAAGCGGAGCCTAAATGAGATTCAATCTCATGACCCTGAGAACATGACCTGAACTGAAATCAAAAGTCAGATGCTTAACCCATTGAGCCACCCAGGCGCCCCCTTATAGTATTATTTCTAACGTTAGAGTACAGCAGTAAGTGACCCAGACATATTAAAGTAGCACTGTCATCCTCAATGTATGACTTCCATATCTGGATCCAAACAAGCTACTCCTTTTTTTTTTTTTTTAATCGCATGACAACCAAGGAGAAGGGAGAAAGGAATTAAGAAGCACGTGCTTGTTTCTTTTAAGGAGACCTGATGATGGCTGAAAGCACTTCTGTTCATTTCTCCTGATCAAAATTTAGTAAAACGTCCACACCTAAAATGCAGGAGAAGCTGAAAAAGTGTGTCTAATTTGGTCAACCATGTGGCCTGTTTATAACTATTATTTTGGAAAAATGGAAGACTGGGTGTTGATGACAACAGTCTGTCACAAAGCTTTTAAGAAGCTCCAAAATGAGGCCAGCAAAATAAATTAAGAAATGAAAATGTAACAAGGACATTACAAGCCCAGAAGTATGAAAACTTATAATTCTCAAATAACCAAAGTGGCATGGGATTTTCCAAAAACAGAGCCCCCAAGTTACTACAGAGATTTCAAATATTTGTTGAAACCCAAATTCCTAAAAATGTCTCGTTTCTTTTGACTCTGAAAAATAGTAAAAAAAAACACAGCATATGATTTTGGCCTATTTTGATGCTTACAGCAAAAGCACATGAATGTAACAGTTACAATACAGATCCAGTTTTTTTAGGTACTTATTTTTTTGAATTTTGGTTTTAAATGATAATATTTCCTAAAGCTTATTATCACAGGATTGATTTTATTTTTGTTAAAAACTACTATTTATAGTATTTTAAATTTCATTAAGGAGAACCCAAGATAGAGTTTACCAGGCCTTTATGCCTATAGAGCTCCTTTCCATCTAGTAGCAGCTTCTTGAATTACATGGAATGTCCTTTAGAAAAGCAATATTCAAATCATGCAGTATGCAAAATATAACTCTCTTTGAGTTATATTTATTTATTATAGAATCATACTGGACACTTACAGAAATAGAAGTGCCATATGTCTCATTGGTTAAATGGCAATAGATAATTTGCTTTTGGAGTTACCTATTTGTATGTGTATGCATATGATAACTGTCCATGTTAAAGAAAATATGACTAGCTATTTCAGTTACATATTAAAAACCAAATATTCCACACTGGAAACAGTGTTATCGCTAAGACACCTCCACTATTCCAATCAGATGTGACTGCAGTAATCAACAAAGATTGTCTCCAAAGGACAAAAACAAGGAAAATTGAATTGGCTGGCTGAAAACCTGATCCACCTACATATTTGATTATTTATTTGTCATTATAAATAAATATATATTGATTATGTTTTGTGAATATACTCATGATATTCATTTTGTTTTATGGGTTAAAATCAAATTCCACCATTATGTACTTACTGTTCAAATTGTTCCAGCTTTGATCATGAGGAGCTCCTCGTGGTTGTCTCCTGTGTTCTATCAACAGGTATCCATTTTTTTTGAGATTTTCCATACTTTCTGGCCAACATATTCGAAGATCATAATATATTTTCCCTGCCTGAGCCCTGGAATCAACTAGTTCTTAAAAAATCCATCGTTCCTTTTATTGGAGAATGATGTTTAAAACCAAAATCTGGGAGCTAGGTATGCTCATTACTGGGATGTCATTGCTTCTATGTCCTTTCAGTGGATATAGCCAGGAAATGTATGCATGTACACTAATCCATGCATAAGTACACATCTATACTTCTTTATCTACCTGCCTTCCTATCTATCTACCTACCTATCCATCTATTCTTGAGAAACATAATTACTAACTAGATTACAGCATTTATGTTCAGTTCTTTCTGTATTTAGGTTTCCAGCCAAGATACTGTTTTCCAAAGTATTTATTTTCTTCCCCACCTACTTCAATATGGTTTTGTTTTTACTTTTTAATTTAGTTAGGTTTATATTGTAGTGTTCGTATTGTCTTTATTTCCCTCCCCCCCTCATCCTGGTTGGTTTTGTTTGTTTATTTGGAAAGATAGAGTTATGAGATACATTACTACGGTTCTAAGATTCAGAGTCGTACAAAATGATATACTCAGAGAAATGCCACTTCCTCCTCATTGCTATTACCCTGATCCTATCTCCTTTTTAAAAATCCTTTTCATACAACTTCTAATAGAATGTACATATAGAAATCACCTGAAATGTCCATTGCTTTAAAGAAAATTTATACTTTTAGTTCTTATATAATATATATTATACACACACATACACTTACAGAGAGCTCCTATACATTTATTTCATCTCAAATTCACCACAGTTTGTACTTTTGTGTTTTCAAATGAGCAAACTGATCAGAATAGTTGATAACAGAAAGTAGGAGTCTGTTTTATTCGAACAATCTAGGGCTTGGTGAAAACAAACCCAAAGCCACAATAGAAGTATATCGTAAATGTTTCATAAGGCATATTTATCCTTACAATATTTTGTTGCTTATCTGAAATTTAAATTTAACTAGGTGTTCTGTATTTTATGTGATAGCCCTATCGGAGCAGGATAGAACTGGATCAGGTTATAAGGTGACATTTCATGCACACCTAAGGGTACAGAGTAAGAGTCCAGGGAGCTTGATCACATTTTAATGAATATGTGCATGGAAGTTTTTTCTTTTATTGCTATAAACTCATAAATACCTTAAAGTTTCAACATAGTTTCTGACAAAGCCTCTGATGATCCAAGAAGCAAGGGGAAGCCTTCCTGAATGGCTCCTATCACCGCTCATATGCTTTGTAGTAAGACTGGGCTCAAAGATCAGGAACAATTATGAGAGGCAGCGTGGAAGCTGCTTTAGCTGCCTACAGAATCATAACCCTAATTTTAGGTGTTCTTGTATTTCCATGATGGGAATCAGGTTTGGAATTACGGAGAAAGAAAAGCAGTGCCTAGCACTGGTAAAAGGAGGATTAAGTTGCTGGTCCCAGTCCCTTTCCTCTGTAGAGAAAGGGGTTCAGAGTGTCATAGTGGGGAAAATTTCAGAATCAGAAAAACCTTGCTCGGTTGGCCATTTAAATTGAAATTTAGGAAAAGAATGAACAGGCTCGAGGCACATGTTCTTAAAGGAGTTTTTCTTTGACTTTTTCCGTTGGAATTTTTTCGGTGATTGTTTTAGTATTCCCATCAGAATCATATACAGAGAAAAAAATAGAATGATCTACCATTTGGGAAAGGGAGAGAATAGCTGCAGCAATGGTATAGGAATAGCAGTATGAGTAAAAGTCATAGAATAGGATAATTTTCAGAGGGCAACAAAAGTTGCTATCTTTTGTATTCATCCCTCAACCCTCAATTATATTTTGCCACTAGAGTTTGTGTTATATTACAAATGGAAAAATATTACTAAGTGCATGCATTTGTTGTCTTAGTTTATGAAAGATCATCAGTGTTTTCAAATTCTGTGTAAGTAAAAGTAAATTATTTAACCAAATTGTGTTGGAAAATAGCAAAGAAAAAAGGAACATAATTATGTTTAATGTATTCTCCAAGTTAAAGCGTAATAATCAGTTTCAGGACTTGTAGTACATAGGGGTATTTCTAGTAGGTTTTCTTCCAGATATTTATCTGCCAATCTCCAACTCATTAACACTAATTATTAATATTTGATTGGGAAGCAAAAACTTGAATTTGTAATATAATTTAAACTGGATATTAGCCATTACTTATACATTTTATAAAGTATCAGCCGTATGCAAAAGGGAAGTACATACAGCACTGTGCAAGTTGAACCGGGCTAAAGGTTCTTACTAACAATGGGGAAAACTATAATGCATAATCCCATGATCTTTAAAAACGCTCATCAAAACATTAAAAACTTCCTTAAAAAGTAGTGAAACTAGTATTATTTTGTACACTGTAGAACAGTGGAAACATTAAAAATTAAAGTGTTTTTATTTCTCTGTTAAAAAAACACGTCCGGAGTTTGAACAGTGCTTGCCTTCTGCTCAACATGTGTCTTATGATAGGGAGCAAGTATCTTTTCTATGACTTGGAAATCTGCCTTCCTCCCTTCTAAGTTTTGATCAGTTTCCAGCATTTATCCTTTCTACTTTCAGTGTCATGAAATATCTCCAAAGTTCCATTAAATGTGGTTTTTGGCCAGTGTCAGTTCCTCTGAGACAGTTTGATCCTTTTCATCACAAACACGTCCCTCATTTACATTGATAAGTTTGCCTCACTGAATTCTTCTAGAGGCTTCCTCAAGCTTTTCTAGAATTTCATTTACACAAGATTCTAACTCTACTCCTAGCATTACCACTTTTTGTTTCTTTGCTGCATTTTTATCTTTTGATTTTCCATCTTTGTAAAATGTCTTCTGAGATTATCAGGGAAAACAAAGAGGCCATGTGACTATAGTTTTGCTTTCTGTGTGTGAACTGAATAACACACACACACACACACACACATGCACACACACACAGTGGCCAATCGCTGACAGACCCTAAAAGAAGTGACGTGATTGGTCACTGATTCTGATGTGCAACAATTATTTCCATAGAGATTTGTGGGCTGAAGAGATAGGAGTGAAGTTTGTACTTTATTTGATGACTCACAGTTAATATACTGTAGTAACTGAAATTTGAATCATGTTTTCAAAGGGCTGTGGTTAGTTAACTCAAGTGTGGTGAGTGAAATTTGTTCATCTCAAAACTGGAAAGCTAGGATTGTCTACATGTACTGCCACCAGAACTAGCCTGGTTGTTAAGTTTAGTTGGCAGTGAATGCTTCCCTCATTGACTCATCAGGTGGCTCAGCAGAGTTAACAACAAAAGGTTAACTTAGAAAAGACTTAGCTTTGCCATAAGCCTCAAAAGCACCCCCAAACACACACCAGTACCCAAGCAAATGCAAAATATAACTAAAAATAGCGTGCTTATCATATAAACACAACTTCAAAACCAGTGCCCTCATTGTTCTGACCATAGAAACCCACATAATCTTCTCATTTATAGAAATTCCACTATATTAGATGCTATCAGTGATAAAGCCCAGTATAGAAAAAATTACTTTATAGAGACCAGCATTCAACTGGAACTTTGAGTTCATTAGTCTCTCAATAATCATCAGCCAAACAGTGCTTCTTTCTTTCCACAAAACTGTTGGTCTATGAGTCTGCCATCTCATGTCCCTTATTATTGTCATTATCCATAATTATTGAATTTGGCATAATATCTAATCCCATCATACCGTATTACACTTTGGTCCTATAGAAATCACATCCATTCCTCCAACTCAGAATTCTTTAACTATCTAAACCTTCATGCTCTGCCACATGGCTTCTCTGTTCTAAAATACTAAAGGATTTGCCAAGTTGTGTGTGAATATTACATTCACTTTATATACAACCACAGTTATGTGCATTTCTTCTACCAGTTCATTCTCCTTCTATGAAGAAAAGAATAAATGACTTAAAAATGAAAAAATAGATAAATATATACATATTTATTTGTAAAATAATTTATTAGTATTTATATATACTGTATTTTATAAGTATATATAATATTATGTATATTTTGAAAATTTGTAGAGAATTTACAAAGCCTAAAAGAAAGTTCTTAGCAAAAACCATAAGTTTTAATGAAGGAGTGATAAAAGACACCTTTCCCCAAAACCACAGATCCTTTAAATGTTGTTTTTTTCAAAAACAAGAAAATGTGTTTTGTCTTGAGGCAGATACTAAAACTTTGTGGTTATGATCTATAGGAAAAGAAAGCCCTAAAAAACCTATTCTCAGTAGTCAGGAGCTAATGTTAAATTCCTTTATCTGACATTACCAGAGTTCAAAGATTGTTGTAAATGTCAGTAATCAAATCTACAAAGGATGTCTCTGAGGATGGGATTAGGAAGCAAACACATCCTGAAGCCAACTGTTAACCTCAAATTATCTTTCTATACTCCAGCAAAACATCAAGGAGATTAGAATCAAGGAAAAACCACACTAATTGATACTTATTAATAAAGGTCAGCCACAAGAAGTAATTAGACCTCTACGAAAGCCCAGGGGGCCTAATCCTCTGCCTGTGTTGCTGTCTTTTCAACTAGAAGCTTTTAGAAGACACTGCCTCACTGTAAGCGAGGGGCCTCCATGGCTGTTATAACATGAAAGTGTTGAAGATTAGCAAAGACAGGCATACGAATACAGAATTGGGAGAGAAGCAAATAGGACACAAGAGGAAAGAATTAGCAAGTGCACCAGAGTATCACTTTCAAGCTAAGATCAAGTGATGAGTTAAAACTCAATGTCATAGTCAGATGGGAACAGGCAAAATTTTAAAACCAAATGACTCATTTGGAGTGAAGAATTTTCAGTTAACATGGCTGAGCCATGTAATTATGGGATATGTAAGAGAACCATCTGACCAAAGTTTGGATATTAAACCAGAAGACTAGGCTAGCATTAGATGTCTAGAGCATGTATTTTCCCACAGCACGTCTCTTCTAAAGACCTACGATTCATACTCTTCACCTTATGAAGACCAGAGCTTGGCCTGATCTTAGGATCACGGTCTTCATAATGGTGTATAAAGACCATAAAGAGATTGTCCTAGAAGGAATTTCTAATTCCCCTTCCCCAACCTCTGCAGTTCACATGGCTTGCCCAAACAACAAATTTATTGTCTTCACCTTTCTTAAGATTTTCTTATCTTGATTGCCTGCTTAGTCTGACCTGCGACCATTGTGATTGCCAACTGGTTTTCATCCTTCAATTCTGACTCTGAGACCAATACACTTTAAATTGCTCCTGAATTGCCTTACTATAATTTTCCTACATCCTTGTAATACCTTGGGTTAATTTTCTCCCAAGGCTAATACAGGTCCTGTGTTTTCAAACATACTACCTTCTCCCTAGGTGGAGCTCATCACTTTATGTTTATAAAGCTGCAACCAGGGGGACAATTCTATTATACATATTCTATAACTTTACTCAGAAATGGATTTACCCTGACAGTAATGAAATCTAAATATCACCAGTAAAGACAGGTTTCCAAGCCATGTACTAATTGCTTTCCAGAATTTTGTGTTCTTTTCTAATAAGAAAGGAAGCAACATTATATAAACTTCAGGCCACATAAAATGTGGCTTGATGCCAGCTTCAACTATAACAATAAGAACGACTTAGGCATTTCTGAAGCTAATGTATAGTAATATGTCAACTATACTTCAAATAATTAAATGAGTAAATAAATACAAATTTAAAAAAGAATGATTCAGGCATGTTAGTAAAATAATGAAACATTTGTAAAGAAATGATGGGAACAATTATAGCTTGGACACTGAGGATTTAAAGTATCTACCCTCTCACAAAGCATATTTTATATCATAACATGATTTTATTATTCCATTACCTTCACTAGCATAATTTTACTATTCTATAAGACTCTTATCCAGGCAAATATATTTATTATTAGAGGAATTTCATGAAAGACCCATAAATGCTTCAATATAAACCATCAATAGTTTCTATCATTAAGATTCTTTGAACCCTTAGCCCCAAAAGCCTGCTTTGCTGTTACTACCAATTCTAGACTGATATATCCTGATTTTTACTCAATCCTAATCAATCCCCCTCACTCTTCACATTGAAATACTACCTTAAATCAAACTTCAAATACTCAGTAAAATAGAATCTTGCCTACCCTTTATGGGACATTTGCAAAGTTCTATTGAGATGGTTTTCTCCCTTACCGTGGTAAGCAATGAACTCAAATTTTTTTTTCCAAATCTGTCTTATGAACAGACTGTGTTGGTGATATTTGGGAAGCCAGCATACAACAGCTTACAAGCCCTTTTACATATTCACATACTTGCAAATAATCATTTTAGCTATTAACTTCTCTAAGTTATGACCACACCAACGATTAAGAGGTTATAATTTGCATACATAATTATAAATATATATATATATATATAAATATATAAAGACAGATTAGTCCAAACTGGTGGCATCCATGGTTACCTTCATTGATTTTTTTCATCATCCTTTGAAAGATAGAAATCAGAATTTTTAACATTTAAGCACTGAAACTGAATTTTCTACAATTTCTAAAATTCCCTTTGAAAATACATGGTCTTCTGAAAATAACATTTGGTTATTTTCTATGAGAAACAAATGGAGCAGAGTGAATTTTTGGAACTGATTAAATGTGATTATGTGTAGTATTTCCTTTTTTTTTTTATCACATTTCGAGTCAGAGCCTTAAATGACTGAATTTTAATTTCAGAGATAGGGTAAACAGAAGGTCAAGTAAAGAATTCTCTGGTCCTTATTTTCAGTTTATTCAATCTAGCTTCAAATATTTGTGATTCCTTCTCCTTACTTTCTCTATCAAATGCAATGCTAGTTGCAATGACAATAGCTCAAGTCTGCATAAAAGAAAGAGGAGACAGCATGATGACACTACAAAAATAATTATTTATTATTTGAAAATAATAAATTGTCACAGAGACAGAGCAGGAACCCTCCACCTCATTTCACTTCTGCAGCCACAATATCCTGCTTCTTCTTTCTGCACTCTTGTTGGCCCTGATGTTCACTGAAACCAATTTCATTTTTGCAACAGTGTGTTTGACAATTATGTGGGGAGGTACGAAGGATGATGCATGAAAACTGAGGACCCGGGATGCATGCAAGAGTAATAAGCTTGGTAATAGTTCATATTTGTGGTATTTGCTTTCATGACTGGACATAATATATTACCAGAGGTAGAAAGAAAAGACTGATATAGGATAGGGATCAGCTTGTCGGAGAAAATGAGGAATGTGAAGAATCTCACATTATGTCAAGAAATATGTCCTGAATCTTCTACCAGCAGCTCTTTATGAGTTAACCATTTACTTTTGACCTTTCCTGAAAAGAGAAATGTTTGCTTAAAGAAATGTGGAGGCGGGCATCCTCCTGGCTGACCTGCATGCACAGCTGGCCAAGCACAGCCTGGCCTCCTCCACCTGAGAGCCGTTTCAGACGTGACTGCAAGGGGCGGGCGTCATTGGGTTCGGAACGCACAACACAGGGATCAAACACGGCATCCATTCACGTGATGGCGCTGACCCAGCCAACGCCCATGGGACCATTCTTGAGTGCTCCGAGTTTAGCAACACAGAGGTGTTCCAGAGGCCGTGCAGGTGCACCTAAGGTTCTTGGACAGCCACCTGAAGAAATCTGAATACTTCCTCTTCCTCTGGTCCCCGCACAGTGAGAACGTCAGCGTCATCTACTGGGACCACACCAAAAAGCTTCCCTCCTCTTCAGCCAACTGGTTTTGGGACTATGCCATCAGATTCTATTTACTGGAGTTCTTGCTCTGGATCAGTTCTTTCCTGCTGGGCCTTTGTTGGCTGGATGAATCGCTTCTTCTAGCTCCCGTTCACCGGGAAGGAGAATAGCAACCTCAGCCACAAGATCTTCGCCTACGAGTGCTGCTTCAAGCAGCATGTCCAGGACAGGGCCATCCTCAGAAAGAAAACCAAGGAGGCCCTGCTGGAACTGAAGGTCATGCTGGAGATGCCCCCCAAGATGGTGGCCCACTACCCCGTGGAGACACTTCATCTCCAGGGGATGACATCTTGCTGAGTTCCCGCTTCCAGAAGGACAGCTACTACATAAACATCATTATGTACAGGCCCTATGGCAAGGAAGTGCCACAGCTGGACTACTGGCTCGCCTAGGAGACCATCATGAAGATGGTGAGGGGCAGGCCCCATTGGGCCAAGGCTACAACTCTTCCTGGAAGGACTTAGAAAATTTATCTAGTCTTTTCGAAGTTCTGTGCCATCTGAGAAAAGCTGGACCCCACTGGAATGTTCCTGAATGGTATCTGGAAGTGTTCTACTGAAGCAGAAACCAAAAATAAATTGAGCCTGCTCCATTCTTCCCTCAGGCCCACCTTCAATTAGGTTGAAGACTCATGTCTCACTGGCCTGATGGGTAACATTACCTCTTTCTGTGGGTCTTCTGCGGCAGCTCTCACAGCTGCTCCTCCCACAGCAATGAGCCTGGATCTAGGCAGGTCTCCCTGCCCTCCTACTTCCTTTCTCCTCACAACAATCCCATGCAAGGAAGAGCACCCAAATCCCTATTTACATCTCCATGTGGCGGCTCCTTTTCCTGAACCTAAATCACCACACTTTGTTTTCCCAGGAAATAGAGAAACCCCAAAATGTTATGTTTCTTTAAGAGGCCAGGGATTCCGTCATTCGTCAGTTCACCTTGCCAGCTAGGTGAGTGTAGCTCTGGGGCCCCATTAACAGGTTTGGGCACAGTAGTCATTTGTAAAGTGCTCTGCCTCCTTTCACCCTTGAGGGTTTTTCAAATGCTCAGGTGAGTGCCCTTTTCCAGTTTCTTTCTACCTGTTTACTTGACCTCTCATAGCCTGACCTTCAAATAAGTCTATTTCAGGGGATGTTTGAGGAGTGAGACCCTCTTTGCCTTCTTTTAAATGAAGACCAAGAATTGAAAAAAAAATTAATATCAAAAATTTCAAAATAAGCAAAACCAAACATAAAACAGACTTGTATAACAAAAAATATAAAGGAAAAATGATAGAGGAAAATGATTTTTCTAGATTCTTTTCAGAAGAAATGAGTAGGCATACTCAAGTGATTACACCTTCATATAAGTATGCTAATATTATATAGTAAAAAGAGCCAGTGTGAAAGACCACATGTATATATATAATATAAATAGAAACATATTTCTACTAATATGTTAATATTTTTTCTATAGTTTGAATTATTTTTACATCTGTTTCTACTATTTTAGTCTGTTTTAGATTGTAAGTTCAAAGAGGTCAAAATCTTTGAATTCTCCAAGTCATTTCAATGTGCACTAGAATTTTGAAAATCCGTGACAAAAGCATGAGCTAAGATATTCATTTTCAATTAGAGATATTTATCCCACAATTTGCTATTTTTAGAAGGCTGTGTCACTCAAATACATGTATTTGTATTTATTTGTAAATACCTCCCATATATGCTTCACTCTGAGTTAGGCATTTGAAATTGCAAATTTACTTCTTTACCTCTTGTTACTGTTAAAATTAAAAGACATTTATTAGCATGATCAACAGTCCAACACAAGAGTAAAAAGATTTTTTAGAACAAGTTGGAGTCTTGTTGGAGTGATCTATAAGTCATATTCTAATATTCCAAATGCTTAAAACTACCCCCGCCCCCACCACACACAGCATCATTGCATGGCATCATCATCCTGCCCTTTATCCTATTAAGGAAAAAAATAGTTCACAGGTGACAAAACAACAAAATAAACCTTGTCAGCTGTCTCAGCAGAAGATAAAAATCAGGAAATAATTGTCTCTTAAGTACTTTTTCCTCATAGTCTTGATGTATCTCCCAGAATTGTGTGTATATTATCAATATTTTCCCTCTTCACGAAAGTTGAGGGACAGATGATTTCACCACTGCTTCTCTCCTTGCTTGCAAATATTTGGAGGAGGAAACATAACTCATTTTGAAAGTCTTTTGGAAGGCAGCCTTTCTATTTTCAAAGAAAATATTGCAGTCACCAAACCTGAGACCATGGATTTGGTTTCAACTTATCAATTAGAGAACCATTCATTTCTCGATTCAACTATGGCAGCCAGATACCAGATCTCAGAAGCCTGTGCAGCAATGCTGAAAGAAGGAAAATGCTATACTTCCAGTCTGCAAAGGCCAACAAAAATCGAGACTATATATTCACTGATATATATGAAGTTATTCCTGCTGAAACAAGGTCCTTTCCACTAAAAAAATCACAGTTCTCTCTTTTGACACATCTGGAATTGTCACTTTGCTTTCAGGAAATCATAAAAAGGAAAAAAAAATAGTTCCCATGTCCTGGAACAGAGGCGATAAGTCAAATAAAAATACTTCTCCTAGGATCACACAAGTGTTTTCATTTACATAAATCAATATCATTCTATCAATGTCTCATTTGGAAAGCATCAAAAGAACTCTTCTGCTAATGTCAAAGGAGTGACTTAGTACAAAAATTTTTACAGTGGATTTTCTGTCCAACGTCAACACCATGCAAAGAGGGAAAAAATCCTGACACAGTGATTTGTCCAGCCACAACACACCTGAAATTAATTCACACCCTGGGAAAGAGTCCAAGTTTTCAGTCCACCACTAGTACATAGAGCACCCTGGAATGATTTCAACACCTCCCATCTTGGAGCAAATGAATGTTGCCCAGAGGGACATGGCTTTGCAAGCAGTGAGCTACAAGTCAGCCTTCTCTAGTTCTCTCAGCCAGGTGCCTTTGTGCTATTAATAAACAGTACAACCATATGTGATAGATTTGGGCCCAACAAGCAGCTTTGCATCACCTGTGCTGAAGGAACTATTGCTGTGTGTGTTTGATCTGGGTCCATTGTATTGGAGAGTTGTGTTAATTAGGTACAGAATATATGGACTATATTTCTATATAGACCAAACTTTAAGTATCATGGTAACTTTTATTTATGTCACCCTCCTTATGAAGAATTTCACTAGTATAAATCTAGATGTAAATCATTACTACAATACTTTTATTAAAAATTATATTAATACCTGCTTATGATTTAATTTTGACTTATAAGATTAATATGAGCCCCCCAATAGTACTATTAGTTATTAAGACAAAAATCAGGGGCACCTGGTTGGTTCAGTTGGTTAAGCAACTGCCTTTGGCTTAGGTTATGATCCTGGAGTCCCAGGATTGAGTCCTGCATCGGGCTCCCTGCTCAGTGGGGAGTTTGCTTCTCCCTCTGACCCTTCCCCTTCTCATGCAGCCTCTCTCTCAATTTCTCTCTCTCAAATAAATAAATAAAATCTTTAAAAAAAAAGACAAAAATCAATAGGGTCTACAAAAATAGAAAAAACAATAAAATAGTAAATTATGTCAATCAGGTATGCTCACTTATAAAATTATATTGGTCTATAATATAATAAACTGTCACTTGATCTTCTCTCAATATGCAGATAAATGATCCTCACAATGTCAGATCTCATGAAGATAAGCAGCTGCTGTGTGCCATCAACACAAATGGTATTTAGTATCAAGAAGACAATCCCACACCTACATAATGTAGTGAGTGGCAAAACCCTCTTTTCTGATATATCTGTAATCAAGGGACCTCTGTCACTTGCACTCAATCTCAGCTGATGTTTGAAAAAATCCAGAAGCTCTATCATTTATTTGTCCACATACTCGTTTCCACTTTATGGCAGCCAGAACATGACTAGGCCCTCAGATAAATCTCCAGGAATTTATATATTGAAGAAACAATGCATAATAGAAAAATGATAGTCAAAGAATGACTCAATATGGTGACTATGGCAGGAGTATGGCCAGCATGGAGTTGAGAGTTTGGCAACATGGACTGCCCACCCAGCCAAGCTTCCAAAACACTATTCCTTGGCTGTTTGTGCAAATTAGATTCTGAGATTCTGGTCATTTTCTGAGCCCAATTCTCTTGCTTTTCCATTGATTCCTGAGCTATTTGATATCCCTTCAATAAATTCATTTTTTGCTGAGTTCAAACAGAATTGGTTTCTATTGTTCTCAACCAGGAATTCTGAGTGATACAGGCACATAGAAGGAATTATATCAGTAAGTGACTTTTATTCCCTGGGACACTTTTATTCACAGTCTTGCTCTAATAACTATATAGCTTTATAAAAATGTCTTGAATAGTCATAATGAAATTTTCAGGTTGGGAGAATTTGCTAATGGTCAATATTTGCTGAAATCCTGAGAGAGTTCTCCAAGGTTCTGCCTCTTCAATCTTAGAAGCCTAACTACATTCCTATTCTCAGTTCTGAAGTGATGAACAGCTATACCAGAGTACAGCATGTTTAAAATTATAACATTTTCCCAATATATTATTCTGTATATTTTTATTCAAAAGTTAATTTTGATATGTATGAATGTAATATAACTTACACAAGCATGATTTGGACAAATAATCCATTTTCGAACCAACCACCACATAACATTATTTACCATTAATTTATAACACATGGCTTATGTATAATAATAATGCATGTGTTTTCATAGGCTAAAAGTGAATTCAGATAAACATGAATAATTATTTTGAAGGGTGCTTTATCAGAAATGATGTCCAATCCAAAATTCTACTCTGTGTTAAAACAAGTTTCCACATTATCAATGTGAGCAATGTTAACTCAACATTATACAGAAAAAAGTAAAACATAGTCAAAACTTCTAGAGTATGTATATTGCTTGGCAATCTAACTCATAGAAGAAAATATCTGTGGGTCATTAAGTAAGAAGAGAGGAGAGCACAGACTTGTCTTAAACATATACATATATATTTTTTTAATTAGAATTGACTTATCCATGAACAGAGACCTCTCTATAAAACATGACCACAACTAGCTTTTCTAATTTTTATTTTTTTATTTTTATTTTTTTATTGTTATGTTAATCACCATATACTACATCATTAGTTTTTGATGTAGTGTTCCATGATTCATTGTTTGTGCATAACACCCAGTGCTCCATGCAGAACGTGCCCCCTTGAATACCCATCACCAGGCTAACCCATTCCCCCACCCTCCTCCCTTCTAGAACCCTCAGTTTGTTTTTCAGAGTCCATCGTCTCTCATGGTTCATCTCCCCCTCTAACTTACTCACCCTAATTCTTCCCCTTCTGCTATTTTCTTCTTTTTCTTTTTTCTTAACATATGTTGCATTATTTGTTTCAGAAGTACAGATCTGCGACTCAACAGTCTTGCACAATTCACAGCGCTCACCATAGCACATACCCTCCCCAATGTCTATCACCCAGCCACCCCATTCCTCCCACCCCCCACCACTCCAGCAACACTCAGTTTTTTTCCTGAGATTAAGAATTCCTCATATCAGTGAGGTCATATGATACATGTCTTTCTCTGATTGACTTATTTCACTCAGCATAACACCTTCCAGTTCCATCCACGTCGTTGCAAATGGCAAGATCTCATTCCTTTTGATGGCTGCATAATATTCCACTGTGTATATATACCACTTCTTCTTTATCCATTCATCTGTCGATGGACATCTTAGCTCCTTCCACAGTTTGGCTATTGTGGACATTGCTGCTATAAACATTGGGGTGCACGTACCCCTTCGGATCCCTACATTTGTATCTTTGGGGTAAATACCCTGTAGTGCAATTGCTGGATCGTATGGTAGCTCTATTTTCAACTGTTTGATGAACCTCCATACTGTTTTCCAGAGTGGTTGCACCAGCTTGCATTCCCACCAACAGTGTAGGAGGGTTCCCCTTTCTCCACATCCCCGCCAACATGTGTCGTTTCCTGACTTGTTAATTTTAGCCATTCTGACTGGTGTGAGGTGGTATCTCATTGAGGTTTTGATTTGGATTTCCCTGATGCCGAGCGATGTTGAGCACTTTTTCATGTGTCTGTTGGCCATTTGGATGTCTTCTTTGGAAAAATGTCTGTTCATGTCTTCTGCCCATTTCTTGATTGGATTATTTGTTCTTTGGGTGTTGAGTTTGGTAAGTTCTTTATAGATTCTGGATACTAGCCCTTTATCTGATATGTCATTTGCAAATATTTTCTCCCATTCTGTCGGTTGTCTTTTGGTTTTGTGGACTGTTTCTTTTGCTGTGCAAAAGCTTTTTATCTTGATGAAATCCTAATAGTTCATTTTTGCCCTTGCTTCCCTTGCCTTTGGTGATGTTTCTAGGAAGAAGTTGCTGCGGCTGAGGTCGAAGAGGTTGCTGCCTGTGTTCTCCTTTAGGATTTTGATGGACTCCTGTCTCACGTTTAGGTCTTTCAACCATTTGGAGTCTATTTTTGTGTGTGGTGTGAGGAAATGGTCCAGTTTCATTCTTCTGCATGTGGCTGTCCAATTTTCCCAACACCATTTGTTGAAGAGACTGTCTTTTTGCCATTGGACATTCTTTCCTGCTTTGTCAAAGATGAGTTGACCATAGAGTTGAGGGTCCATTTCTGGGCTCTCGATTCTGTTCCATTGATCCATGTGTCTGTTTTTGTGCCATTACCATACTGTCTTGATGATGACAGCTTTGTAATAGAGCTGGAAGTCCGGAATTGTGATGCCGCCAGCTTTGCTTTTCTTTTTCAATATTCCTCTGCATATTCAGGGTCTCTTCTGGTTCCATACAAATTTTAGGATTGTTTGTTCCATTTCTTTGAAAAAAGCAGATGGTATTTTGATGGGGATTGCATTGAATGTGTAGATTACTCTAGGTAACATTGACATCTTCACAATGTTGGTTCTCCCAATCCATGAACATGGAACGTCTTTCCATTTCTTTGTGTCTTCTTCAATTTCTTTCATGAGTATTTTATAGTTTTCTGAGTACAGATCCTTTGCCTCTTTGGTTAAATTTATTCCTAGGTATCTTATGGTTTTGGGTGCAATTGTAAATGGGATCAACTCCTTGATTTGTCTCTCTTCTGTCTTGTTGTTGGTGTATAGGAATGCCACTGATTTCTGTGCATTGATTTTGTATCCTGCCACTTTACTGAATTCCTGTATGAGTTCTAGCAGGTTTGGGGTGGAGTCTTTTGGGTCTTCCACATACAGTATCATATCATCTGCAAAGAGTGAGAGTTTGACTTCCTCTTTGCAGATTTGGATGCCTTTGATTTCTTTTTGTTGTCTGATTGCTGTGGCTAAGACTTCTAATACTATGTTGAATAGCAGTGGTGATAGTGGACATCCCTGCCGCATTCCTGACCTTAGGGGAAAAGCTCTCACCTTTTCCCCATTGAGAATGATATTTGCTGTAGGTTTTTCATAGATGGCTTTTATGATATTGAGGTATGTACCCTCTATGCCTATACTCTGAAGAGTTTTGATCAAGAAACGATGCTGTACTTTGTCAAATGCTTTTTCTGCATCTATTGAGAGGATCATATGATTCTTGTTCTTTCTTTTGTTAATGTATTGTATCACGTTGATTGATTTGAGGATGTTGAACCATCCTTGCAGCCCAGGGATAAATCCCACTTGGTCATGGTGAATAATCCTTTTAATGTACTGTTGGATCCTACTGGCTAGTATTTTGGTGAGAATTTTTGCATCCATGTTCATCAAGGATATTGGTCTGTAATTCTCCTTTCTGACAGGGTCTTTTTCTGGTTTTGGGATCAAGGTAATGGTGGCCTCATAAAATGAGTTTGGAAGTTTTCCTTCCATTTCTATTTTTTGGAACCATTTCAGGAGAATAGGTATTAATTCTTCTTTAAATGTCTGATAGAATTCCCCTGGGAAGCCATCTGGCCCCGGGCTTTTGTTTCTTGGGAGATTTTTGATGACTGCTTCAATTTCCTTAGTGGCTATAGGTCTGTTCAGGTTTTCTATTTCTTCCTGGTTCAATTTTGGTAGTTGATACATCTCTAGGAATGCACCCATTTCTTCCAGGTTATCTAATTTGCTGGCATAGAGTTGCTCCTAATATGTTCTTATACTTGTTTGTATTTCTTTGGTGTTGGTTGTGATCTCTCCTCTTTCATTCATGATTTTGTTGATTTGGGTCATTTCTCTTTTCTTTTTGATAAGTCTGGCCAGGGGTTTATCAATCTTGTTAATTCTTTCAAAGAACCAGCTCCTAGTTTCGTTGATCTGTTCTACTGTTCTTTTGGTTTCTAGTTCATTGATTTCTGCTCTGATCTTTATGATTTCTCTTCTCCTGCTAGGTTTAGGCTTTATTTGCTGTTCTTTCTCCAGCTCCTTTAGGTGTAGGGTTAGGTTGTGTATTTGAGACCTTTCTTGTTTCTTGAGAAAGGCTTGTATTGCTATATACTTTCCTCTCAGGACTGCCTTTGCTGTATCCCAAAGATTTTGAACAGTTGTGTTTTCATATTCATTGGTGTCCATGAATTTTTTTAATTCTTCTTTAATTTCCTGGTTGACCCATTCATTCTTTAGTAGGATGCTCTTTAGCCTCCATGTATTTGAGTTCTTTCCGACTTTCCTCTTGTGATTGAGTTCTAGTTTCAAAGCATTGTGGTCTGAAAACATGCAGGGAATGATCCCAGTCTTTTGGTACCGTTTGAGACCTGATTTGTGACCTAGGATGTGATCAATTCTGGAGAATGTTCCATGGGCACTAGAGAAGAATGTGTATTCCGTTGCTTTGGGATGGAATGTTCTGAATATGTCTGTGAAGTCCATTTGGTCCAGTGTGTCATTTAAAGTCTTTATTTCCTTGTTGATCTTTTGCTTAGATGATCTGTCCATTTCAGTCAGGGGGTTATTAAAGTCCCCCACTATTATTGTATTATTGTCAGTGTGTTTCTTTGCTTTTGTTATTAATTGCCTTATATAATTGGCTTCTGCCATGTTAGGGGCATAGATATTTACAATTGTTAGATCTTCTTGTTGGATAGACCCTTTAAGTAGTATAGAGTGTCCTTCCTCATCTCTTATTACAGTCTTTGGTTTAATCTCTAATTTGTCTGATATAAGGATTGCCACCCCAGCTTTCTTTTGGTGTCCATTAGCATGGTAAATGGTTTTCCACCCCCTCACTTTCAATCTGGGGGCATCTTTGGGTCTAAAATAAGTCTCTTGCAGACAGCATATTGATGGGTCTTGTTTTTTAATCCAATCTGATAGCCTGTGTCTTTTGATTGGGGCATTTAGACCATTTACATTCAGGGTAACTATTGAAAGGTATGAATTTCGTGCCATTGTATTGCCTATAAGGTGACTGTTACTGTATATTGTCTCTGTTCCTTTCTGATCTATGCTGCTTTTAGGCTCTCTCTTTGCTTAGGGGACCCCTTTCAAGATTTCTTGGAGGGCTGGTTTCGTGTTTGCAAATTCCTTTAGCTTTTGATCTCTCCTTCTATTTTCAATGACAACCTAGCTGGATATAGCATTCTTGGCTGCATATTTTTCTCGTTTAGTGCTCTGAAGATATCTTACCAGTCCTTTCTGGCCTGCCAGGTCTCTGTGGATAGGTCTGTTGCCAATCTAATATTTCTACCATTGTAGGTTACATATCTCTTCTCCCAAGCTGCTTTCAGGATTTTCTCTTTGTCTCTGAGACTCGTAAGTTTTACTCTTAGATGTCAGGGTGTTGACCTATTATTATTGATTTTGAGAGCAGTTCTCTGTGCCTCCTGGATTTTGATGCCTGTTTCCTTCCTCACATTAGGGAAGTTCTCTGCTATTATTTGCTCCAATATACCTTCTGCCCCTCTCTCTCTTTCGTCTTCTTCTGGGATCCCAATTATTGTAATGTTGTTTCATCTTATTGTATCACTTATCTCTCGAATTCTGCCCTCGTGATCCTGTAGTTGTTTATCTCTCTTTTTCTCATCCTCTTTATTTTCCATCATTTGGTCTTCTATATCACTGATTCTCTCTGCTGCCTCATTTATCCTAGCAGTTAGTGCCCCCATTTTTTATTGCACTTCATCAATAGCCTTTTTGATTTCGACTTGGTTAGATTTTAGTTCTTTTATTTCTTCAGAAAGGGTTTCTCTAATAACTTCCACGCTTTTTCAAGCACAGCTAGTATCTTTTAAAGTCATGATTTTGAACTCTAGGTCCGACATCGTACTAATGTCCGTATTGAGTAGGTCCCTGGCTGACGGTACTACCTCTTGTTCTTTTTGCTGAGGTGATTTTTTTCGTCTTGTCATTTTGTCCAGAGGAGAATAGATAATCAGAAAAGACCTGAAACCAGGGGAAAAGAAAGGGAAAGAAAGAAAAAAGAAAGAGGAAAAAAAAAGATAAAAAAAGATAAAAACAAAAACAGAACAATACAAAAACAGCAGAATATGATCAAATATGATCAGGCTAGTGCATAGATCAGTGCCACACACTAGATTTTGGGCATATTTTGGTCTGTTAGAAAAAAATGCCTCCTAAAATTTTAAAGGAATAAAGACATATATGTACAAGATAAGGGTCGATACAATGAAGGGATGGAAGATGATTGTAAAGGTGAAAATTATAAAAGATAGTATAAAAGGAATTGATAGGATAAGTTGTTTGAAAAAAGAAAGAAGAAGATTTAAAAAAAAGAAAAAAGGGAGAGAATGTGGTCAGGCAGGAGACTAGAACAAAGCCAGAGACTAGTGATTTAGGGTATATTTTGATCTGTTAGAAGAAACTGTATCTCAAAATTTTAAAGAGAGAACAACTTATATATATATACCAAAAATAAGGGTAACTACTAGGAAGGGATAAAATATGACTCAAAAAATGAAAAATAAAAAAATGTTTTTTTATAAAAAAGGGATTGATAAGATGTTGGTTGAAATAGGGAAAAAGAAAAATTAAAAAAAAAACAGTTAAAAAATTTAACTTTGATGAACTAATGAATCATGGTAAAAAAAAGCCATGAATTCTATGTGCACTATTCCCCTAGCGTTGGAGTTCTCCCGTTCTCCTTGATCGGTAAACTTGGTCTTGGCTTGCTGGCTGTTCGTGCTGATCTTCTGGGGGAGGGGCCTGTTGCCGTGGTTGCCAAATGATTTGCTGGAGGCTGAATTGCCCCGCCCTTGTCGGTCTGGTCTGAGCAAGCTGCTCGGTTTTGCTCTCAGGAGCTTTTGTTCCCTGCAAGCTCTCGGTACAGCTTTGGAGGACCAGGGCCAAAATGGTGGCCTCCCAATCTCCACCCAGAGGAGCTGAGAACTTGGGGCCCTGCTCCTCAGTGCGTCCCCAGAGAAAAGCAGTCACCCTGTGTCCCCGATCTCCGGCCGCACTCCGTGCTCACCCGGCCTGTGACCGAGCGTTTGTATCTCTGGCACCCGACACTGTGTGGAGTCTTCAAACCCAGCAGATCCCTGCGGTGCGTTCCCGCGCCGCTCCTCCTGGGGGAGAAAGGGGAGTCTCCCCGGCTCTGCCGCTTGTTGGGTCCCTGCTGGAGGAGCAATGGCCCGACTGGGCCACGGATCACAGTTTATGGCAACCCTGAGCTGAGAGCCCGCGCCTCGGCTCTTTCTCTGCAGCCGGCTTCCCCACTCCGATACCTGGGAGCTCTGCTGCACTCAGGCACCCCCGGTCTTTCTGTGACCCCAAGGGTCCTGAGAGCACACTGTCCCGCGAGGGTTCCACCCCCAGCTTAGCCACTGGAGCGACGTCCCTCAGTGGAGCCGACCTCCAAAAGTTCCGATTTTGTGCTCCGCGGCTCTATCACTTGCCAGAAGTGGCTGACGGAGGCCCTCTCCCCCGCCATCTATCCTCCCGAATATCGCCTCGGATTCACTTCTCCGCACCTCCTACCTTCCAGTAAGCGGTCGCTTCTCTGTTCAGAGAGTTGTTGCTACTCTCCTCTTCGATCTTCTGTTGAGTTCGCAGGTGTTCAGAATGGTTTGGTCCCTATTCAGCTGAATTCCTGAGACCAGACGAAATCCAGGTCTCCACAACTAAGCTTTTCTAAACATTACTCAATGCTCCCCATGATAAATGTATTGACTATATTCCTTATGTTGTACTCTTCATCTCTGTGACTTATTTACTTTATAATTGGAAGTTTGTACCCCCAACCCCCTTCATCTTTTTTACTATATACTATTGACTATTTTACATTAAAAAAAAGATTTATTTATTTATTTATTTATTTATTTATTTATTTATTTAATAGAGAGAGACTGGGGAGGGGCAGAGGGAGAGGGAGAAACTTAAGCAGAATCCACCCTGAGCATCGAGTGTAATGCAGGACTTGATCTCATGACCCTGAGATCTTGACCTGAGTTGGATGCTTAACCAAATGCCCACCCAGGTGTCCCTTTACTATTTTACTTTTTCATGATTTTATAGTGGCTCATTAGGAGAGTAAGGTTGTTTGAAAGTAATCACGTAGATGTACTTGTGATAGAGCTAGTATATGAAATAAGTGTGATTAGATACTTATAGTATAATAACTGTCCAAAAGTATAATTGCCTGCTATATAGGTCCAATTAAAATACTGTCATCAAAATGGATGATATTCTCTAGAATGACAAGATATTCAAGATCTTTTCTATGTATCTTGTGCCTACTATACCAAAGAGCAAGAAATTGGCATAGTCTTAAATCTATGTGTTAGATGTAAATTTAAACTGCATTAGATCCTCCTCCTTGACCAGGATCAAAAATAATACATTTTCCAGATCAACAGGACAAATCAAGTACCAGAGGCTATGTTGGTCTGTTCTAGTAAAGATACCACCTCCTCACAGAGACTGATTACACTAACCTTGGTTCAACTTATGGTAGTCCATCAACAGTGACCATGGTCCCTGTGGTTTTCTCGAGTCATAACAGTTAATGAAAATTTTTATGAGGGATGCCTTCTTTAAATAATTGAGAGTAGCACTTGCATCCCTTAAATTTTTGAGGGTGCCATATACTTTTCTGCTTCTACCTAGGTTCCAATATGGTTTCTTATTTACTATCTTATCCAGTAGCAACAGAGTCACATGCTTCTTCTCAGATTTTCCTTCTATAATAGCTCTTACATTCAAAACAGAGAACCAATACAAGTAGCCTGCCAGCCAACAATTATATCCAGTCTGATTTTGTACTCTGGAACCCAGCAAGTGACCACAATATGGATCTGTGTCTTATAAGACCCACTATGAGATGAATTGGGGCCAGGTTGTCATCAATCATCTAGACTTTTTACAACCTCACTGTAACAAGGGGCTATGATGGCATTTTGTATTCTCTGTTGTCAATGTCAACTAACATCCAGTATCCAAAGACCTTAAAAAGATATTTGTATCCCTCTCTTCCTAATATATTTCTAGTTTTTCTTATAAATACATTTAGGTCCATTTTGCAAAGCATTGGATGAATAACTACTGAATATACTAATATGGCATTTCAGGCTTCTACCTCAATGGTGATGGCTTCTCTTTTAATCAATGGGCTTTATGTCTAAGAACTGACTCAGTTCTGGAAACTAAGAGATTGTGATTTTCTATTTTGATATCTGACATCAACCTTCTGTTTATTTTGATCACTTTGAGTTATTTAAGTCAAACAACATGCTTCATGACTGCTCGTCTATCTTGTCCTTCGGAACTCTTAGCTAATGTCAAGACCTTTCTGACCTTATAGTCATTATGCAGTTATGTTCACTTTGCCACTAAATTAAATGCTGTCATGTGCTCTCTGCTATTCTGTAAACGTATAACCCATAATGACAATGGAGAGCCCCATTCCATAACAGCATTTCCTATCCTCAACCCTGGCCTACAGAAGAAATATACCACTGAGCTCCTCAACAATGCAGGTGTTCCCCTCCGTTCACACATTCTTCATCATTTTAGACAGGGCCATATCCTCTGGGCATTCCTAGGGAATATAAAGAAATGGAATAGTCTTTGATGTTACATATTAATCAAGTCTATCAAGTCTAGTTTTCTGAACCTTTTGAGCCCTACACTACCTTTTGAGTACTCTACCAAGGCAGTTCTGCAATCCACCTCTTTAACCATAAGTCTTCTTTTTTTTACAATCTAAATTTCCAATTGTCCCATTTCAACATCTAACAGTATATAAATAGACAACATGTTCCTTTGCCAGAGTTATTGGAGAGTTGTAAAAATCTGTCTCTTATCCAGCTATATATTATTTATTCTCTGGCCCAGTATCTATAAAACATATTCCCAAATATGTTATGTTAGTTATTGCCAGTATGTTAGCCAGATGCAACTGCCCTTTCACTGAATGATCATTTTCTTTCAGCAGCAGTGATGGCACTCTGTAGGCTTTACAAATATTGAACCTAGTTATCACACTAGAAACATGCAAACACTCTGTGGTAACATATGAAGAACACAAGCATCATCATGTAAGGTACCCACTTCATGTGAAGTGTTTGCTTAATTTCAAACAATGAGCAGATTTTCCTTAATGAGCAAAGGTTTATGATCCCATGCCTTAAGAAGCATTAAAATCTCCCATTCACCCCTCTTATATATATCCTGGGTAGTATTGGTCCCAGTGGAATTAGATACACATGGAACAGACTTGAACCCAACTCACAGCTTGGAGCTGAGGTAGTTAAGCCTAGATCAGATGAGTTGCAAGCAACTCACAGACCAATGTGTGTAAAATTAAATGGTTAGTATTCAAATCTCCTGAGTTTGGGAATGGCTTGTCATGCAGCAATATTGTTACAACAGCTGACTGTTACAGAATAGTATTCACTTTAGAAACTGAGCCATTAAATTAGCATATATCATTTCACATTTTCTCCCAAGAGTCTGGTTATGTTCTTACTTTAATATTTGCCAAACAAATGTGTCTATAAATCTTGAACACAGCATCTGTAGTTGTTGTTTATAAGAAGTACTAGTCCCATAAAAATTAATTTTTAACCAGCATATATTACAACAGAATGAGAGTACAGCAGTCATTTTCCTAACTTGTTTTAGATTCTGACCAAATAACTAACCAATCAAAAAAATTACTAAATAGATGGATGAGTGAATGAATGACTGGTTGGAATGCAAAGGAACTTTGGTTTTCTATTGACTTGCTTTTAAGTGTTGACCTACACGTATTTAGTTTTTTCATTTTAGCAGACTGTGTAACCCACTGAGAGATAATTTTCCAACTCTATAACAGGAATAATCATACCAACTTCCGCAGAACTGGTGTGACATTATAATGAGATATATATGAATTTGCATATCACATTACATATCACAGGATCTGGAAAGCAACAGGCATTCAATCGATGCAGGATTTTCCCCCCTTCTCCTACCCCTCCTGTCACTATGTTTAAAGAAGAATAATACTAGGGTGCCTGGGTGGCTCAGTTGGTTAAGTGACTGCCTTCGGCTCGGGTCATGATCCTGGAGTCCCTGGATCGAGTCCCGCATCGGGCTCCCTGCTCAGCGGGGAGTCTGCTTCTCCCTCTGACCCTCCCCCCTCTCATGTGCTCTCTCTCTCATTCTCTCTCTCTCTCAAATAAATAAATAAAATCGTAAAAAGAAGAAGAATACTAAACATAGTATTTGTATTATGACTATCTTCATAACTTTTGTTCCCTTAAGAAGAGAGAGAACATACCTAGTCATTTTGATACCCCATCTTAATTTTTATTAGACTTGCCTAGATATACTTTTAGTATGATTATCTCATATGTATGAATAATTTGGGAAATCAAGATTCTTAAGAAAGTTACAAGGAAACCATCCACGTATTTGAATGCCAACATGACAGACATTCTAGAAATGTGCACATGGATGTTTATTTTGAAGTATTGAGTTTTTTTTGGCACTGTACATTGTGAAATATTAATTCATTTTGAATGTTTTAAAAGACATTTTGAATAAACAATGGATATAAAATTGAAATGGAAACTCTAGCCAGGAGTTGAAAAGAACATTTTAAAAAGTGATTATCCATTAATTTAGCTTTTATAAGTGTTGAAAATAGAATCAAATTTTTGAAAACAAGCAAATTTGCTGATGTAAACAGTTGTTGGTTCTTCCCTGACATGTTTCTCTCCCCTCCTGCCACTGACATTGAAATTTCCTATTGACAAACTTACTTTCTCGTACTCAGCCACCAGGTTTGAAAGATTGTCCCAACCCTCGGCTCCAGAAAGGGGAAAGAGTGAGGTTCTTGAATGGCTTTAGCCTATCAGCAGATTATGCTACTAATGCAACTAAGGAAATCTTTACTGATGCTTCTACATGGGAAAGAGTATATGACCTGGAGTATTCCTTTGTGAACCCAGGATAAACCTGCATGAAAATGGAATGAACCCAGAGAAAACAGAGCCAAGATTTTGAGAAGGAGGGACTGAGCCCTGATCATATCTCTTGAGTTTGGATCTAGTCTTACCTGAAGTCAGAGTTTTCCCTGGACTTTTAAGTTTTCTGAACCAATGAATCTGAAGCTTATTTTCTGTATCTTGCCACATAAAGCATACTGATTTTTTTTTAAAGAAGCAACTTATTTATTTCTTAAACAATTAAGTAAACTTTTTGTAGTCATTTTTATTATTTTTATTATTTTTAAATATTTTATTTATTTATTTGACAGAGAGAGTGAGAGCACAAGCCAGGAGACAGAGGGAGAGGGAGAAGCAGGTCCCTTGCTGAGCAGGGAGTCCGACATGGGACTCCATCCCAGGACCCTGGGATCATGACCTAAGCCAAAGGCAGACGCTTAACCAACTGAGCCACTCAGGTGCCCCTGTAGTCATTTTTAGAAACTCAACATAACATATAAATCTCAGTTTCTGGAATCTTTCCTGCTTGTGAATTCTGCTTTTGCTGTTTAATGGTTGACCTTGAATAAGTATCTCACTTGAGGTGCTATTACAAAACATACAGACTGAGTGGCTTAGAATGAAGAAAAATATTATGTCTCAATGTTCTAGAGGCTGGAAAGAGAGATCAGGGTACTAGCATAGTTAGGTTTTGGTGAAGGCCTTCTTCTGGATTGCAGACTGCTAACTTCTGGTTGTATCCTCACATGGTGGGAAGAGAGCAAGCTAGTTCTCTGGCCTCTTATAAAGGCACTGATCATATTCATGAGAGCTCTGCCCTCATGATATGTTTACCTCCAAAGGCTCTACCTCTAATACCTCTAATACCTTTATACTAGGTATTAGATATCAAGATATGAATTTTGGGGGGACAAAAACATTCAGTACATAACAGTTAGTAAATGAATATATGTGGTCTTCAGTTTTCCCATGTATATCACAGAGATAATAGTACCTACATCACAGGGTAGGGTTAAATAAGCTAGTATATGTAAAGCACTAATAGGATCTGGCATATAGCATATCCAATAAATGATAGCTATTATGATAATCATTGCTTTTAATTAATTAGAAAAATGTTATGCCATATATATTGAGAATCTTTCGATTGCATTTCTACACATGAGAATAAGATATTCCGTTTAAACAAGATAAAATGTTAAAATAGATATCAATCTAAATATTCAAAAATTTCAAGTATGAAAATTCAGTGAACCACCAAAGGAATTTAATAAAATTTTCTTAGCTTGACTACTGTATCATCAATAGAGGAATATGTTAACAATAAATAACTTCACTGGGTTGCACACATAAAAGTCTCAATATAAGCAAAAAGTGAATTCCTGAAAACTTATTAGTGATTCTGTATATTGCACTGACTTACATATTAGTAAAAGGCAGGCTAAGGTATATTGAAACAATTTCAAAATATCACAGGCTAAAGCAAACAAAAGTTAGATTCTTCAATTTTCAGCAAGTTTTTACTGGCCCACACAACTCTCTAGGTCAATTGTCCTCTATATGGTGAATCAGCAAATTAGTTTTTTTTTTATCTCATAGCTTGAGAATTTCAATGAAAGTCCAACACACTAGTTACAGTGAGGAAAAAGAAAAATTGGGGAAATGTTACTTCCACTCTAATCATATATTTCATAGCTAAGCACATGATCCTACCTAATAGCAAAGTACCTAAGAAATTCAGTCTCCCTTGCACCACAGAAAGAAAGGAGAATGGGATAGTTTTCAAGCACTAATTAACATCTGTAAATTAAAAAGTAAAAATAAAAATATTTATAATGTCTAATGAAATTGCAATATTTTATACATTACAATAACAAGCTCATAATTTTAAAATTACAGATTAAACATGATCAATATAAATGTGAATAAATAATACTATATCTGAAAATACCATAATTTGTCATGAAAAAGGTGTGAGCTTAGCTGCCTAAGCTATAATCACTATTGCTTAGAAAGTTGCTATCATCTTTCTACCTTTAATCTTTTTTGATTAACTGTTTCATAATCCCTTTCACAATGATTTCCTTTTTTTTTAAGATTTTATTTATTTCTCTCTCAGAGAGAGAGACAGAGAGACAGAGAGAGCACAAGCAGCGCGAGAAGCAGGCTCTCCACTAAGCAGGGAGGCCAATGTGGGACTCGATCCCAGGACCCCAGGATCACGACCTAAGCCGAAGGCAGATGCTTAACCAACTGAACCACCCAGGCATCCCAGACAATTTTCTTATTTCTTACAAGAGGTTTCCTTCAAAATCTTTGAACCACGATATCTGACAAAATTTATTTAATTTTTTTATTAGAACTTCTCTGGGAAGGCATCAACACTACAGATTAAATCAGCAAATTCTAAGACACAATAAAAGATGTGTAGTTTATTATCATAACTGAGAAACGAGAACAAGAAGTGATAGCTAGGCCTGGAACAAAAGCGGTCATCCTGTGAACTCCTTGGAATCTAAGTCTTTGCAGGGACGAGTACTTCTTCTATCTGTTGGTCTTATGCATACACTTAGCAACAACCACAATCAAGGAGGTATTACTTCTGACCGTGGCTCCAACCTTTAATTTGGTCTGGAACAGAGTCGACGAAGGCTGAAGACTTTTTTTTTTTAAGATTTTATTTATTTATTTATTTGACAGACAGAGACACAGTGAGAGAAGGAACACAAGCAGGGGGAGTGGAGAGGGAGAAGCAGGCTTCCCGTGAAGCAGGTAGCCCGATGCGGGGCTCGATCCAAGGACTCTGGGATCATGACCTGAGCCAAAGGCAGAGGCTTAACAACTGAGCCACCCAGGTGCCCCAAAGCTGAAGGCTCTTGACTTGAGTTTTCTATTACCAACTTCAAATTCATTGTTTACTCAGAATCCCTTTAAAAACATTTATTTGAGTCCCAAAATGGGACAGTCACTGAAAATTCTATTAACTTCGATTATAAGCAACAGATTTAAAAATCTACTTGTGAATTCACATGTTCAACAATAATGAAACTATACATGTTATTTTTAATAATTACACCTATAATGTCATTTCAGTTCAAAGAATAAAAAGTCCACTAGAATAGTGTCTTTAATTTTCTTTTTAACGTCCACACTCTAAAAATATACATATTTACCATCACAGTTTTCTAGAAGAGACAATTATGACACAATTATTTTCCTTTCTATTTATTTATTTTTTTAAAGAGAATGAATACATAGTTTAATTTTATCAGTCAGTGTTTGACTGATGAAATCTCCCTTCGTCAATTGACAATTTGACTCCAAAAAACTAAAGCAAAATTGGGAACATTGACTCTGTATAGTTATTGTTACCTGACAATGACAGGAAGGTATATAATACAGAATACATATTTTTATATTGAAAGGAATAAAATACTAGAATTTTTTTCAGAAAGGTGGAGGCTTGAGTTTGACATGAATGAGTAATCCTCCCTTTGTAACATAAAACAGTAGCCAGAAGAGGAAAGTTAATAAAACAGGAAGGCTTTTTATAATAATAAAAAATTATTTGAAATGACAGAAAACTCAACATTTTAAAAGCCTTTAACGAAAATACCAGTGTTAGCAAAACTGTGGAAGAAACAGAACTCTCATGTATTGCTGCTAAAAGTGCAGATTGTTAACAACCATTAGAGAAAATTGTCAGCATCTACTAAACCCAAATATGTACCTATCTTTTGACCTGGTAATTACATGCCTAGGTATGCTCCCAACAAAAGTGCATACATATGTTCACTAAAAAACAAGTTCCAGTATGTTCAGAGCATTACTATAAATAATAGCCTCCAACAGAAGCTACCCAAATGCTTATCAGCGGAAAAGTAGATGAATAAACTGTGGGGAGAACATATATTCCCAGGGCAGGGGAGGGGTCAAGAGGAGCTTCTGTATGTGTTGTCTGGATTGGCTCACAGGTCAACCAGTGGTCACATGCTCTTGAGGACCTTTTTCAACAAAGAGGCATTTATTGTCTCACATAATCAAAAACTTCAGATGTAACACAGGCTTCGGATGACCTGTTTCTCAGGTACACAAATTGTGCCCATTTTTCAGCTCTTTTCTCCTCTGTGCTGATTTGTGAGGCTATGCATGATGTGAAGAGGACTTCCAGCTATTCTAGATATTTCCTTTCAAATACAAACTCAGTGGCAAAATAAATTGCTCATTTAACAAAAATGCTTTGTGCCTAAACAGACTGTACTCTATGACCACTCTTTGTGCCAATCAATAGAGCTACCCTGGGGGCCTGGGTGGCTCAGTTGTTTCAACAGCTTGCTCAGGTCATGATGTCAGGATTGTGAGATCCAGGCCACTGTGGGGCCCCCACCCGCTCTGGCCGTAGAGCCTGCTTCAGATTCTCTCTCTCTCCCTTTGCCCCTCCCCCTCCTCAAAACAAAACAAAACAAAACAAAACAAAATAGAGCTACCCAAAATAGAATGTACTTATGACTGTTGTTTCAGTCAAATACCCACCTGAAGTTTGGTGTGGGGTCATTTTCTTCCAAATTACTTGGACTGAAAAGTGGGAAAGAGGGAAAGAGATTTTCTATCTATAAAAACAAACAAACAAAAATATCTGGTTTCTTAACAGAAATAGAGTGAATGGATGCTGTGCGTCAGAGGTAAAGATAACTCTCAAACAAAAGAGTAGGTTTGGTTTGACCTGGAGGAACATGGAGGACCATGAGTAGCTGCTCTGGTGGGCTGAGTTGTTCCCAATTCCTGTGGTGGCTGATGTAAGCTAGCAAGGATGATTATTGCCTCTGATGTCACTGTGTTTGAAAGTATGAGCAAGCAAAGAAACCAGTGAGAAAATAAAAGACACAGGAGGAAACAAAAAAGAGCCATCTCACAAGAAGTGGAACTAATGGAAGTGTCAAATGAGATAAAGTAATAGAGTCTGTCAAGGATATCAAATATAAAACAATTTGTGGAGAAACAACAACAAAATGAAATGGATTTTCAATTTAAATTTTGTAATAGTTAAACTAAAAAAAAAAAAAGTAGTTACGGTTGAAAGTTAACTTGACCAGGAAGAGCTACTGAAAGAAATACAAAATATAGAAAGAGTATAAATGATGAAAATTAGTAATGAAAAGATGAGTTATTGAGGGCATAGACAAGAGAATTCTCACCTTATAAAAGGAGTCCTGAAATTTAAAAAAAGGAAGTGATAGAAGAGAGGTAATATTTAGACAAATCAAGAAATTTTCTTTTATTTAAAGAAAGATTTGTGCCTGAAGATTGACAAGATTCCCTACGTCCCAGAGAGGATTTATTAAAAAGGTCATTTACTTAGATATATCCTATTGAAAATTTTGAATTCCAACAGTAAATATAAAATCTTATAAGCTTCTAGAAGAGCAAGTAACTTTTAAAGGAAAGAGAATCTGACTAAATCTGACTGATATAACATTAAAACTTAGCAGTCAATGAAATATAATCTACTGAGACCAAAGCAGTTATACTCAACTTACCATTCACCTGTCAGGGAAAGGAATGACATTTTCAGATATAAATGGATTCAGAATATATATCACCCATGTGTCCTGAGGAAAATAATTATGAAAATACAACAACCAAATGACAATTAAATCAGAACTAAGATATGATAAGAGATGAGGATCATATTGAGGAAAGAGTGGTAAGTAATGACTTGCAATTTACATAATTGACTCTAAATGGATAATGTTATGATGATTGAGAAATTGTAACTGTGCTGTAAAATAAGGTTTCTTAAAGAAATGAGACAAATTGTGAGGAAAACCCTAAAATCAAATCAACAAAATCCAGGACCTTGAAGCTATATAGAATGGAAAAGGAATAAAAGCATTTTAACTGTCACATCTAGAAAAAGGATATGCAACAGAAACAGTTCGAAACTACCCAATATCCATTTTACTTCTCTTCCTTAGTAATAGAAATTCAGTGTTACTCATGGCATGATGTATCCAATAAAACATGACATTTTCTGCCATGTCTTGCAGATGGAAGAGCTCTGTGACCAAGTGCTAAGCAATAGATATTTGTGGAGGTTTTGGTGTGATGACTAGAAGGCTACTAAATGGTTGCTGACTGAACAGGACGGAGGAAGGCCAATTTTGCCTTCTCTCTTTCTCTTCCTTGATGTCTGGGACATGAATTTAATGGCTACAAGTCCTTGAAAAAAACACTAGAGAGTCAAATTAAAACTACACAGCCATGAGTACACATGCACGTGTGTGTATAAAAGGAGAAAGAAAATATCAGCAGCAATATGAAAGAGGAACTTACACAAATTATGAAAGAGTAATGCATATCATTAGCAAGAAAAGTAAAATAAAATCTAGGAGATATGGATTATTTACACGCAAACTACAAAAGATCAAAATTGGCCAGGAAGTAGAAATCATAAATGTACTGTAGAAGAAACTATAAAAGTGATTAAACGTTGAAAGACCAGATCAATGTATTGTTTTATAACTGGGTTTTACTGCAGCATTTTTAGTCATTAAAAAAGAAAGGAAATATCCTAAATATCCATTTATAGAAGAGTGGTTAGATAAACTATAGCACATTCATATTATGAAATATTATGCAACTCTTAAATAACATGATTTAGATCTCTATTGATGAAATCAGATTTAAATGAAGTATTATGTGAGCAAAGCAGTTTGTAGTATTATAATAAGGAAATATTAATGAATTTTATTTCATTTACTAATATCAAATAACAAAACTGTACATTGATAATAGCAATACTGGTTTTCATGAGACACTGAATCCAAAAGATACACAAAATATTTAGGGAATAAATAAAGGCACAAAGGAAACATACTTAAGAGACAATTGTATTTGTTTTCTATTCTGCAATTAAAAATTACCACAAAGTTAATGACTTAAAACAATACAAATGTTTTCTTTTATAGTTCTGGGGATCAGAAGTTTAAAATCAAGATATTATGAGAGCTATATTCATTTTAAAGCTTTCAGGAAAGAATCTATTTCCTTGTCTTTTCTAGCATCTAAAGGCAATCTGCATTTCTTGACCCATGGCCCCTTTCTTCATCTTGAAACCGCATCACACCAAGCTCTGGTTCAGACATCATATCTCGTTTTTCTCTCTTTGATCTTCCTGTCTACCCTTGTTATTACATCAGGTACACACAGATAATCCAGAATAATATCCACATCTCAAGATCTTTAACTTAATCAAATTTGCAAAGTTCCTTTTACAATAGAAGTTATGCATTTAAAGGATCTCCGTATTAGGATGTGGACATGTTTAGAGGGCCATTCTTTAGCCTACCAGATCTATCAATAACTTCATTGCATTAATACAATAATATTCACTAGCCTAAAATTATTAGTAAATAACTGTTTTTCTACTACTGGGAAAATCTATATAATTTGAATTTTATATACTCAAACTACAAATGAAGGCAGGGTATATAGTTAGGGCAAAGTTTTTGCTCTAAAAAACTAAAAATAAAAAGACTCTTCTAAAAGAAAAAATAAGTATAGTCATATAGATGATTCAAAAAACGACGAGGAAAAGAAACTAGTTCAGCATATTTTCTGATTAATTGTGCATAATAAAGGGAAAATAACTACTAAACTAGCAAATGCAAATTAAGTGTAAAATTTCTACCCTTCACTGAAATTATGCCATAACACTGAAAGACACCTTAATCATGTTAATTACATGGTCTAAGTATATTTTGATTGAATATATAGAGAGCATATAACTTTAAATGCATCTAAGACTTTAATTTTAAGGAAAAGAAAAGTCAATGTTTACTTAACATATCAAGTAAAATTGGTAATTGTTATTATTTGTTAGATTTACATTAATAGATAAACAAATAAATATTTTCATCATAAAATTCAAAACCATAATCAAACTGCTAAAAACTGAGATAAAATTATATGATGACTTAGTAAAATGAAAGGGAGATCCTTTCATCAAGCACCTTGCTTATAATTCTTCTGTTGATGTCTTCCATCAGGAAATAAAATACATAGACTCTGACAATTTTAGTAATGGAATGAGACGGGTGGTTATTCAAGTAAATGTCTTCACTTTACAATTCAGCAGAATAAATCATAGAAGAATTCATTGATTTATTCAAGACATATCACTAATTAGTATGAGAGAAAAAAATCTCAAATTATAGTGAAGGACTCATATAGTAAGATATTTTCTTTTTGAACATATAATAAAATCCCATTGTAATACATTAGTGTCACATATGTCTCTAGGGAGTTAGTTTACAGAACTATTTTATTCTATATTAATCAAGAGATTTTGCTCTTATATAATAGTTGATTTATGTCATGAAAAATGTCAAAGTGGCAAGCTAATCATCTCTTAATTTAAAAAAGTCTGATTGTTTATATGCTAAATAGCATTAAATTTTAAACAGCCATTTATAATTTCATAGAAAATTAGTTATACATGACAAAACATTTTAACAACATATATAGCCCCAAAATGGTTCAATGTGTGATGTTGATTTAAATATTACAATTGCCTTGTTAATTGCCATGTATTTAGAAAATTATTATCATAAGCAATGGATATATAACATATCATAATTGTTTTATTAATTCCTTATGCTTAATGAAATGTCATTTTATAGGTTGAGAAAGTTGTTTCATTGATTTGCTATAAATGTTCACTATGGCAGAATAAAAATGTAAACTTTTGTGATGAAATAAATGACTTTGAAGTAATGAAAAACCACCTAGAAGATAATCACTGTTTATAAAATATCCTCATGATGGGTGTCTTTTAGGTAATCGTTTGGGGAATATCAAAATGTATATGTTCAATATATATAACTGAGAGATAGACACAGTGGTTAATTTTAAATTAAACTACATAAAGTTTGGTTGTGATACTTTTATACAAACAAAAGCATCTGATCCATTCAAAAATGTTTTTAATCCCTCATGAATATGTTATCTACCAATATTTGAATTGATTGTATACTTGTATAATTTTATTGACTATATTGTTTGATATAGTCCAAAATGTCTAAGACAGTAAAGAGATCTCTTAGTAGAAATAAATTTCCTACAAAGGAAATAATTATGATTAAATCACTAGCTCAGTTTATGTTATCAAAAGACAGTTAGGAAGAAAACCAATTTTCTTTTGGTCATATGACTCAGAATTGTTCTGAAAAATATATTGTTGCGTTACTTTTCCCTCTGAAATTTAAACCATTTTTTTCAGCCTATTCCTTTAAGCCTAGATGAATATGTTAAAACAATTAATTGTATAACACCTCACTACTGAATATTAAAGCTGGAATGAGGTACAACAAACAACGGAATCAGTTTGTGAAGAAGAGGAAGATTAAGGGAAGGGGGTGTAGAATTGAAGAGGATGAAGAAGAAGAAAGTTGGGGTGAAATTCACTAGTAGATTATAGGTTGGGAGAAATTGATTAACTGATATTTTTACTTTTCAACTAATGATACAGCATTGTGTTAAGAAAGACAAAGTCAATTTCTCTCAAATCATTTGTACATAACATACTGCTTTTTAGATCTTAATAATTATATAATTTAAAATGTATTATTTACTCATTTGTAATTCAATGCAAAATGTTGAAAATTCTCATTTAGATATAATGCATAATAAATTGAATGAACTAACAATTGATATAGCAACATATAGCTGTCAAGGACAAAATGCATACATTGGAATGTATTTGTCAAAACCTGTCCCTGCGATAAATTCAGATGTATTGTACTTCTTATAAACACTCATGATCTGGGAAGTGAATCTATCCTTCCCTGGGCCCCTCTCTTTACTCAGTGATTCCTTATTATCCTTGAAGCAACAAATTTCTGTATCTTTAAAATGAATTTAATAATAGACGATTTCAGGGGGAGTTTTAAAGACTAAATAAGTCATGTGTATGAAGAACTTAGCATCATATATGATAGAGACAATATATTTAACAATTTTTTATTTGATACCTAAGAATAAATTCAGCTGTTTGTATATTTTCTGAGGTTAGTGGATATTTGAAATTTCATTAGCCAGTGTAATGATGTGAAAAATATACCCAATTAAAACAATGCATAAACATATGTAAATCCACAGATAGATGATTGATGGACAGATAGAGTTGAGTTTTGTCCAAATGGGTTATGCTATTTCTTTTCTTGAGGTGGGGGGCTATGCTGTTTCTTCTGAATCTTTGAGATGCTCTGTCAAACATAGAAATAGCATTAGCAACTCAGCATTTATTAATGTAATATAACTCTTCTTAAAATTTATAATAAAATATTTATCTTGTTTTATTGTCCTATTGTAACTTAAGTGAACACATTTTCATTTTCCTTAACTATTATATAATGAACTGAAAATAAAACAGGAATAAATATATAGAAAATTCCCTTACATTTAACTCATTGAGAGTTCAAATGTTATAAAAAGACTCTTACATTCAAATTTATTTTTTAAGGGAATCCCTTTAAATTCAAGTATATTTCTATAAATCTGTTGTGTTAGTCCTCTCATAAGAATACCTCCCAAAGCAATGTTTCAATAATTTTAATAATTGACATTGATTTCCTTTAAGACAGTAATGTTAAAATGACTTATTTCAAGTAGAGTTCTCAGATTTGGGACAATTCAATGCACCGAAATTGTAACATCACTTGGTCTTGAAGGATTCTAAGCCCTAAAAGAGTGAATTCAAATTTCAGAAGTTCTTAACTAACGATCCCAGGGAGTACTGGGAAAAAATTATATTATTGAAGTTTTATAGCTGGTCAATTTTTAAATAAACATTTTTAGGAACATTTTAAATTTATAGAAAAATTGTTAAGATTGTACAGATAGATCTTATATACCCCACACCCAGTTTTTCCTATTATCAATATCTTACATTAACATGGTACATTTATTGCAATTAAGAAACCAATATTGATAAATAGATATTCTTATTTATTTATTTAAATATTTATTTATTTATTAGAGAGAGAGAGAGTATGAGTGGAGAGAGGGTCAGAGGAAGAGAAACTGAAGTAGACTCCCCGCTGAGTACAGAGCCTGACAAGGGGCTCCATCCCAGGAGCCTGAGATCATGAATTGAGCCAAAATCAAGAGCTGGACACTCAGGGCGCCTGGGTGGCTCGGATGGTTGGGCGTTTGCCTTCGGCTCAGGTCATGATCCCGGGGTCCTGGGATCGAGTCCCGCATCGGGCTGCCTGCTCCTTGGGAGCCTGCTTCTCCCTCTGCCTCTCTCTCTGTCTCTCATGAATTAAAAAAAAAAAAAAAAAGCGCTGGACGTTCAACCGACTGAGCCACCCACATGCCCCAATTAATAGATATTTTTAACTAAAGTCTATATGTTACGAGATTTCCTTGGTTTTTATCTTTTTTTTTTTTAATACCAGGATCCATCCAGGATGCCACACTGAGTTTAATTGTCTTGTCTCTCTAGGTTCCTCTCAGCTGTGACAGCTCATACTTAATATTTTCAGCTGATATTCTAAACATCTGATTTTTAAAAATTTTACTCCTTAAATATGCTTTCATTTTAGAATATTAAAATTTATAGTAGTAGAAATACATTAATATTCTTAGGAGTATTTGGTGGACCCTATTCCATATTGATCTTTAAGATTCTACCAATTAAATCTTAAATTTATTTTGTTCTATAGCACTCTTCACCCAAACACCTGTGCCACTGAAAATTAGTATTCTTACCTTTTAATTTAGGCTAGTTCTGTTATTGTGTAGGCAAATAATTTTTCTTGAAATTTTTACTGTCTCTGCTGAAGAAATAATATAGGAATTATTTCTAATTATCCATGGACATAAATACATCTTGTTACAGTATAGTGGTACTTGTATTGGAAGACAGTACTGATTCCTATTAAATCTGTTTCAGTTCTTAGTGCAGAAAACTGAGTGAAAACACTTATTTTTGTTAAAGGCCATTTAAGAATTTGCTTCTTCATGGAATATGTTCTATAGGACACATAACAGGAGAAGGGCTTAAATTTGGATATTGGCATAAAAAGTCATTAGGAAATATCTTTCTAAACAAATACATTGGTGAAAAAAACACAAATCTGTTAAAATAGATTTACATATAACTTTCTAATAAAATGTGGCAGTCTCTAGTAAAAAAAAATCTCTAATGGCTGGAAGAGTTGAAGAAGTACACAAAACCATCTAAATTATTGCCTGTATTAGACATTGCACTGAAAATTTCAGCCTAAAAATTTGACAGAAAAATATAATTAAAAATTTCTGGGAAATAGCACCATACCCAAGAAGGTCCAATATTTGGAGAAAAAAGCAATATGAACAATCAGAATATAGTCACCATAAAATCAAGCCATTGGAAAGAATAATTTGAATAAAAATATAATATTTCTTTTTTTTAAAGATTTTATTTATTTGTTAGAGAGAGAGAGAGCATGAGCGAGAGAGAGAGTGAGCAAGGGTACAGGCAGGGGGAGCTGCAGGCAGAGGAAGAAGCAGGCTCCCTTCTGAGCAAGGAGCCTGATGCGGGACTCGATCACAGGGCATTGGGATCATGACCTGAGCCGAAGGCAGACGCTTAACCGACTGAGCCACCCAGATGTCCCAAAAATATAATATTTCTTAAGGAGTTACAAATATTACACAAACACACACAAATTTCCACTTCTTTATAAATATAGTTTCTATAGCTGATATCTAACTTTTTATAACAAATAATCACAATGTTATTTTATTTTATTTTTTTTTCTTTATTTATTCATGAGAGAGAGAGGGAGAGAGAGAGAGAGAGAGAAGCAGGCTCCCAAGGAGCAGGAGGCCCGATGCGGGACTCGATCCCAGGACCCTGGGATCATGACCTGAGCCGAAGGCAGATGCTTAACCATCTGAGCCACCCAGGCGCCCCACAATGTTATTTTAAATACCATTTCAAGAAGCCATCATAACTTTGATTTCAAAATCAAATTAAAATAGTACAAAATATAAAACTACCAATCTCACCAATGAACATATATTAAAAATATTAAATAAAACATTTGAAAATTAAATACAGCAATTTGTAAAAAAAATACTATTCTAAGACCCTCACAAATAATTGTCATATTGATGGCAGGCAGCACCTTTGGAACATGTGTCTTCTATTTTGGTAATTTCTCACATTACATAATCCAAATCTCCATTTAGAAAGCAGAAGTTACCTACCAGCCACCCTTCTTTCCACCTGATTCAAAAGCAAAAGCATACAGAGGCCATTGTCCTTGGGGCAGGGGGTAGGGGGAAGGGGGAGAGAGATTGCAAGTTCTAGAATTGAAGGTGGCTAAAGTCCTGGCAGTAAGTTCATTTTTCAGTGTCATCAGAACATATTTTTTTCCTCTGTGCCTATGCCTGGCTACATTGGACTTGTACCTGTCAGCAGTATGTTAATGAGGTTTGTGCATTTTTCAGTCTGAAAAGGTCTGAAGCATACTGGTGATATACTGAATTGCTGATATAGTACAATAAATTCATTTTTTGCTTAAACTATTTAGAAGTGCTGTTTGCAAGAAAGACTCATGACTGACACAGTTTATAACAGTATTTCTGTATTTCAAAATTGTGGCAATTTATCAGTAGATTCAGTTCATCAAAAAATTAAGAAACAAACATATGATTATAAAACCTCTGCCAAAATAACACTGGATTTTATGATAAATGACACTGAAGGTATGTGCAACAAAAACCTAAATAGCATGTAACTTGATTTTTTACCAAATTTAATGACAATGCAGTCCAGGGATGATATCTTATAGATGTTCCAGCAGTCCATAAGGATATATCTATAAAGATATATACTGTAGCATATTCATAGTGATAAAAAATTACAAGCAAAGTGAATGTCCCTAAATAAGAAAATGGTTAAGTAAATGATTATGTATCTCAGACATGTAATATTATGAAGCTCTTACAAAGAATGACAACTCTAGTTGATTTGAAATGATTCCATCAATTATTGTTGCATGCAAATAGAAAGACACAGATTAAAATGTATAATACAATCTTAGTTTTTAAAATCAAAACATGACCAAAACATATTCCATGTATATATAATATATAAAAGTGTATATGGTTACATGAGTCAAAAGAAGAGAAGGAAAGTTGGTTCTTAGCATGAGTTAGAGCTTGGTGAGGGGACATGATGAAATTAATGGCAGGGACATGAAATGAATGGCGGGAACAGTTGTGCTTGGAGTAGATAGAGGATGTCAGGAGATAGAAAGTTTTCAGGAAGGAAAAGCAGAGAGATGCAGAAAACAGAAACAAAAGAAAGCTAGTATCAAAACATAAAGCAGCATGTATGATATGACTCTTACTATGTCATTTGCATGCATGAAAATGAAAGACACAATTTCTTTATAGCATAAACATATGGAGGTAAATATCATGAGAGACTCTAAAGTGGAGAAGATGTGCCTCAAGGGAATGGGCCATGGTAGGGGAGGATGACCACAGAATTATGGTCATTGTTAGTTTTTTTTTGTTGTCCATTTGTTTTGTGTGAGAATGAGAGAGTTTTATTCTCCCAGAACTGAAACCTGTGTTCTGCTATGTTCTAAGAATGCAGTTTGATATGGACAGAATAGAACTTGGGGGAATAATAAGAGGACCAGATTCTTTGGGAATCAAAAAAGTCTTAGAAGAGCTTTTACCTGGGCCATGAACAAAACAGCTGTTTACATTTCAACTTCATACAAATTTACAGAGAATAATTCTCTTGTCAGGGTACTCTGAATAGTGGTCCAAGTAGAGAAGACCACCCTAAAAACTATCCAGAAATGGGGGAATGGAGAGAAAAGGGTTTGTTTGTTTGTTTGTTTGTTTATTAAGAGTTTCATTTGGACTTTACTATTAAATGTCAAATTCCTCAAATTCACAGGCAAAACAAGCAAAACTTATGAAATGTCTTGCTTTTACTTACAAAATAGCTTTTTAAAATTTTTCAAAAAGATTTTATTTATTTATTTGAGAGAGATTGCGCACAGAGGTAGAAGCAGATTTCCTTCAGAGCAGGGACTCTGATGCGGAACTCCATTGCACGACCCTGAGATTATGACCCAAGCCAAAGGCAGACACTTGACCGACTGAGCCACCCAGGCGCATAATAGCTTTTTTTTTTTTAATTGGGATATAATTGGCATAACATTATATTAGTTTCAGGTGTACAACATTATGATTTGATATTTGAACATATGTGAAATGATCACTAAAAAAGTCTAGTTAACATCCATCACCACACAGTTATAATTATTTTCTTATGATGAGAACTTTTAAAATCTACTCTATTAGAAATGTTTGTTTAGCAAGCGTTTGTTGGCAACAGTTTGTTCTTATTGTTGCTTTTTGTTGTTGTTAGCCTTTAGTGCCATTTGACAATTTAAAGTAGATACATCTATTGCACTAATAAAGTAAACTAATACAAAATAAAATTTAAAAGAAAATCAAATGCTTTTCCTGTGGGTCCTTTGTCTTGTTTTAATGTCTTTTCTCTATTTAATTGGCTACTCAAAAACATAAACCAAAGAAGTTATAGAAAAAAAATCAGGCTCACAATATTAAGAATATTTTAATTTTTCCCTTTTTAACTACACTGAAAAAGTAACATACACACACAACTTTTTATTTTTTTGGCAGAAATCATGTAGTAAGCCCAGAAACTGTGTTTACACTTCAAAACATTTTTCTAGCTAAACAAACTACACTTTTTGCATTATTTCTGTTTATTTTTTAATAATTTATGCTTTACTATTCAACTATCTCACATGCCATGCCATTTCCTTCCTTCGCAGCTTTCCTGGATCTTCCAAAACTCTTTTTTTTTTTTTTTTTGTAAACCCCTATAGAACACTGCTTACACCCATACTTAGAAATCAACATATTGTCACAGACAGCAATTTAGTCTTTATTCCTTTGCTGAATATTCTCCCTTTGTCCCTATAGATTCACCCTCTTCTACACTGAGCTCTGCCCTGAAGACTGCTTTATTAATGAGCTACATAATGGGAAGCCCTAGCAGATAAGGAGAGAAAAGTATTTTTCTTTCCCTCTGGGGTGAGGGGGGGTCATTTTTGGCTGGCTGTATTCCTTGACCTTAGATCACTGCTCATCTCCAGATTATCTCCTTCATAGTACTCTATCCTTCCTTACTTAATTCCATCTTCTCTTCCTCATTGCAGTCCTGGGTTACTCACCCTGAGGTTTTCCTATATTAGGCCCACTAATTTCTTTAAAGTAGCTTTGTGAGTTAAACATCAATTTATCTTAATTTGAGTATGTTATCTCTTCTTCCAAGGCAAAGTGCCTTCAATGTAGTAGGTGCTTAATAAAGATAATAAATATGAAATCAATTGTTTTGGATATCATCCTGAGATGAACATATTACTGAGAATTCTGTGCATTATATATAATTTTAACAACCACTGATTTAATCTTCATTTAGCCTACTGTGGAAGTATGTTAGGAGTTTATTTTGACACTACAGTGACTCTGAAGTGAAAAAATAAGGCAAAGCTCCCTAAAACACTTGAAAGAGTTCCCCTTTTAGAAATATATCATACACAATACAAACTATTGAAGGACTGTTTCTTAATGCATTATTTTTAATTACTTAAAATTGACTGTGAGATATAATAATTCTTAATACAATAAATGCCAATTATTGTGAAATGAAGTCTATAGAAGTAAGATGAATCAATGCAGGAAAGTAGTTGTTATTTTTCATAAAATGTTGAAATTCTAAATCCAGAAATCATTACCTGGAATTTACACTTTAATACATTTTCTTCTTACATTTTTTACTGATGCTTCTGAAAGACACTTCTGATAATACAAGTCCCTCTAGTGGCATCTGAAGTGAAATTTTAATATAAGTGAAAAGTCATTTTTCTTAGTACTTAGAAAATACATTCAGAAATTTAAAAAAAAATTTGATAAAATTGATGCCTAGAAGTTAGGGTGCTATCCATCATTTATTTGTTGCAATGTTGATTCATTCTTATATATGATATATGTGCATAATGTTACAAGTTTAATTAGTGACAGAACATGGGGTTCAAACATAGGTTTATCTAAGAGTTTTTACTACACATTACCCTTAAAATAAAATGGTTTAAAAATGAAGAGAAAGACTGACATGTAACCAGAAAATTTTGACAGCTAATTCTAAACTGACAAGTAGAAGGGAAATACTAAGCTGTGAGAAGGTGAATGGGTCAAAAAGAGGTTTTTAAATCTCTGGAATTCTGATGTAATTAAATTGACTCTATCTCACTCAGTCCCATATTTTTCTTTTTAACCAGATGATAATGTCTTACTGAAAAGTAAATTAAGTATCTTGTTTCATTTTTAAATGAAATTTTAAACTTGATCACTTAGCTTATTGTGTTTATAATGATTATTCCCTCTCTGATTTCTGTTGAAATTATGTGACATACTTCATAGTAAGCAATATCAGTCCACATCAAGATTGAAAATAAAATATACAAAATTCATGTAATAGGACATTTCTTACTATAATCTTGATTTTTAGTCTAAGAAGCCAATACAAAGAAGCATAGTTGCGTAGGAGATGGGGAACACCTATTTTGGAATCCCCCCCAATTTTCCCAGAGAAAACTACAAAATATCAAAATACAACAATTCTACTTTATTTCTATTTTAATTAAGGTATAATCTCTGAACTGTAATCATGGTATTAGTATTCATATTTCTAGATCTGGTTAATATTCTAATATTATGTGCTTATAAAAGCAAATTTAATATTTGCCCATTGCCGACCTCAAACTGGCACTTCTTTTAGGCAATAGAAAAATAATTCTAATATTTCCATGTTATTACCTAATTTAATTTATCCTTGTGATGCTAGCTCTTTCTCTATGCTTGGGATGAAATCTCAGAAAAGACCCAGAGTTAGCTCCTATTCACGAAAACATTCTCATTTGACTGTCAAGGAAAAAATCTGATACAGATTGTCCTGGATGGAACCGATGCTTAAAGCTGAATTTTCCCCCTGAGGGCATTTTCATGGACATAGAGAATGTAGGGCATAGAGATCCTGTGTTGCTGATGATCTTTCCCTAAAGTGTCTTTGATATGATGTGCATCTTCTCTGGCTGTTAGCAGATAATTCCCACCTTCTCTGGACTTACAGCATTACACATCAAACCTCTCTGCAGTCATCTCCCAGATCATCCAAGTGGCCATTTTGTTTCTGTGGGAAATGTTCACATTTAGCCTGCTATCCTTGGAAGTGAAGAGACTCTCAAACCTCAGCTTTAATTCAGCTGAGCCAAGCTGCTTCAGCAGACCTCTCAACCTTTAGATACCAGGCTATTGTTTTAAATGAGACCATCAATCTCTCTATTTTTGAAACCCACACCTATTTCCTTGAAAGGGAGGGAAAGCATACATTTGACAGAATACAGTGATGACAACCTCCTGTCACTTACTTTTTTCTATCTTGTATTCCCCAAATTGTATGTGTTAAAAGTCACCACTTGTATTAACCAGACACTGTATAAGCTGGAAAAATAAAGACTATCAGCCTCCAGTTTAAACAAGCCCACATTGGGGGAGAAGGAGTACTTTAACTTGAGATGAATTTCAAAGATTTTGAAAATCATTCTCATCTTATTATTCACTCATATATCTTTTGAGAAGAGTCTGTTCAAATGTTTATTCATATTTTATTATTAAATTGTCTTCTTATAACTGAATGTTTCATATATCGTGGATTCAATTCCTTTGTCATATATATGACTGTAAATATTTTTTTTCCAGTTGATGGCTTACCTTTTCAATCCTTAAGGATGGTTTTCTTTTTTTTAAAAAGATTTTATTTATTTATTTGAGAGAGAGAATGAGAGAGAGCACGAAAGGGAAGAGGGTCAGAGAGAGAAGCAGACTCCCTGCTGAGCAGGAAGCCCAATGCGGGACTCGATCCCGGGACTCCAGGATCATGACCTGAGCCGAAGGCAGTCACTTAACCAACTGAGCCACCCAGGCGCCCTTAAGGATGGTTTTCAAAGAACACAAGTTGTGGGGTTTTTTTAAAGTTTTTTAAAGATTTTATTTTTTGAAAGAGAGTAAGGGAAAAAGAGAGAGCACAAGCGGGGGTAAGGGACAGAAGGAAAAGGAGAAGCAGACTCTCCTGCTGAGCAGGGAATCTGACTTGGGGCTCGATCCCAGAGCCCTTGGATGAGCTGAAGGCAGTTGCTTAACCCCCTGAGCCACCTAGGCACCCCAGAACAAAAGATTTTTTTGATTATGTCCAAATTATCTGATTTTTTTTCTCTTTCATGTTAAGTGTTTGTTGTGTCTGCTATAAACTTCTTTATGGTTTTAAATCTTATCCCTAGATATCAAATCTTTAGGATGTCAGCTAGAAGCTTTATAGGTTTATTTTTTAATTTCATGCCTATGACCTATTAAGAATTAAGTTTGTATATAAAGTCAAGGACAAGATTTATTTATTTTCATATGAGTATTCAGTTGTTTTAGTACTAATTTTTGAAAAAAATAAAACTATCTTTCCCCATTCAGTTACCTTGGTAACTGTCAAAATTCAATTGCTCATATATATATATATATATATATATATGTCTATTTCTGGATCATTTACCTTATTTCATTAATCTCTATTTACATTTATGCCAACATCATAGTCCCTTGGCTTACAGAATGTCTTAAAGTCACTCTTTTAGAAATGGACACTGTCCCTGCCCATGACTCCAGAACTGTGGCACAAATTTTGCCCAATGAGAAAGGCAGACCATATAAATAGAATTCAAATCAATCCCCAAAGGAACTGACTTTATTTGGAACATAATGTGGGGAATTTCAAGCCTAAAGTTGCTCTCAAAAATAAATGCATATTTTGAAGGTAAGTAATTAAGAGCTTTCTTAGTAGATCTATGAGAGCAACAAGGTAAATTTTAAGTAGGCCAGCTAGTTTATCAGAAAGAACCAGAGAAAGAGACATCTAAGAAAATCCTTCCTGGTATCAGAACAAACCTCAAAGATTTACTTCTAGAACTACCCTGGCAAAGTATTTTTATATTTATATTTAATCAGATCAGACTGTAGAATAATGTATGTACCAGGACACTTTTGAAAATAATAAATCAGTCAGCAAAAATTAGTATAGCCAAACAGCTGGGTGTGATACCAACAGTGGCACACAGCTTAACAGAAAGATCAGGGAAAGGAACAAAGGGCTCTGCAAAAGCAATTGTCATCTCAGGGTGACTGGGTACATCAAAGACTGGGCCTTCTAAGGAGTGACATCAAAAGCTTCCTACTGAGGGGAAAATAAACTTCACTATAATAGTCCAGCTAGGTTACCAAAAACAAACAAACAAAGCCCCAAAGTACAAAACCAGTAGCCAGAGTTGATACAATATATCACCTAGAATGCCCAGTTGTCAACCAAAAATTTTGGGCCAAGCAAAGACACAGAAAAATACAGCCCATATACATAGGGATAAAAACAGACAACAGAAATCATCTAGGAAAGGGACATTATGTTGGAGTTAGAAGATGAAGACTTCAAAGCAGCTATTACAATTATGTTCAAAGAAACTATGTTTAAAGTAGCAAAGGAGGATATGATGACACTATCTCATCAATAGAGAATAACAATAAAAACAAAGAAATTATTTTTAATAAAGGACTCAATGAAAATTCAGGAGTTGATGAGTAAAATAATTTAAATAAAAAATTCACTAGGGGAGTGCCTGGCTGGTTCAGCTGGTGGAGATTGTAGCTCTTGGTGTCAGGGTTGTGAGTTTGAGCCCCAAGTTGGATGTAGAGATTATTTTTAAAAAATTCACTAGGAAGATCCACAATAGATGTTAACTGTTTGAAGAAGAATCATCAAACATGCAGACTGACTGATAAAGATTAAGAACAGAGAAAAAAAGAATGAAGAAAAATGAAAAAAATCCATAAAGAAATGTGGGACCTTATTAAGTGCACCACCAAAGCCCTAACAGGAATACCAGAAGAAAGTAGAGAGCAGAAAAAATGGTCAAAGAAATGACAGACACACCTCAGATCTGATGAAAATCATTAATCTATATACCCAGGAATCTCAACAAATTCCAATTAGGATAAGCACGAAGAAATCTACACTCAGACCCATCATAGTAAACATTTTAAAAGACAGAAAATCTTGAAAGCAGCAAGAGAAAAATGACTCATTACATACAAAAGAACCCCAAGAAGATTAACAGCTGACTTCTTATCACAAACCACGGAGGTCAGAGATAATGGAATGATCATTTAAAGTGCCAAACAAACTGTCCACCAAAAATCTTACATCCAGCAAAACTATCTTTCAAAATATGAAGGCAAAATACAGACATTTCCAGATAAATGAAAACATGGACTATTCATTACTAGCAAACTCTCCTTGCAAGAAATAATAAAGGAAGTTTTTTAAGCTGAAAGAGTCACCAGACAGAATTTGAATACATGAAATGTACCTTGAATTTGAATCCACACACAAAAGTACCTTGAAAGGTAATTAAATAATTCAAAAAGTAAATTAATTAGAGTAAAGAGGATGATGCCACTTTATAATTTGGACCCAAACAAGTATATGAGAATAATGATTCTTTATTTCACTGTAATTAAGTTATTATAAATCTGAAGTAGATTCTAATAAGATTGTATGTGGACCTTAGAACAACCACTAAGAAAATAGAAAATCATTAAAAGAATAAAACTATTACACTAGAAAATATTCACTTAACACAAAAGAAGAGCAACAAAGGGACAAAAAAAGACATCAGACATATAGAAAACAAAATATAAAATAGTGGATTTAAATCCAACTATATCAGTTACAACATTAAATGTGAATAGATTAAACAATCCAAACAAAACATAGAGATCGTCAAACTGGATAAAAAAGAAAGATCCAACTATATGCCATTTACCAGAGAGATCCTTTAGATTCAAAGCTACAAATAGTTGAAAGTAAAAAGATACATGTAAACAACAGCTATAACAAAGCTGGAGTGGCTATACTAATATCAGACAAAATAAACTTTAACTCAAAAAGTGTTAATATATATAAAAAGGGGTATTTTATAATTGGTGAAAGTGTCAATCCATTGGGAAGATATAACAATGAAAAATATATATACACTAGTAACAGAGTCCCAAATACATGAAGCAAAAAGCAAAACTGACAGATTTATAGGAAGAAATGGATATTTCAACAATAACAGTTAGAGACTTTAATACACCACTTTCAATATAGGCCAGAAAAATTGTGTAGAAGATCAATAATAACAACTCTATAAACCTATTAGACCCATTAGACATCTAATAACAGCAACAGCAGAGTACACACACATTCTTCTCATGTAAACATGGAATATTCCCCAGGATAGACAATATACTAGGTCATAAAACAAGCCTCAATAAATTTAAAAGAATTGAAAATATATAAAATATGTACTTTAACCACAATGACATCAAATTCAAAACAGTAACATAAAAAATTGGAGAAATTCCAAATATGTGGAAATTAGCACACTCTTAACTGCCAAATGTATTAAAGAAAATAAATCAAAATAGAAATTAGAAGATGCCTTGATATGAATGAAAATGAAGATAACATATCAAAATTTATGGGATGTGGCTAAAACAGTACTTAAAGAAAAGATTATAGCTGAAATGCCCATTTTAAAAGACTTTAAAAAGGTGTTTCACCTCAACATGATGGAAAAAGAAGAGCAAACTAAACCTAATGTAAATAGATGAAAGGAAATACTAATTTAAGATAAGAGCAGATATTAATAAGAAGATAGAAAAACAATAGATAAAAAGCACTAAACTCAAAAGTTGGTTCTTTGAAAAGATCAATAAATGACAAATTTTTAGATAGACTTACCAAGAAAAAAGGAGAGAAAACTCAAATTACTAAGAACAGGAATAAAAAGAGAGGACATTAGTATCAATTTTACAAAAACAAAAAAATTATAAAGGATAATATGATCTACTATATGACAGCAATTTAGATAACTTAGATTAAAAAGCAAATTCCTAGAAAGACTCAAATTACAGAAACTGATTCAAGAAGAAATAAATTATCTGAATCAACCTAAAATAAAGATATTGAACAACTAACTTAAAAACTTCTCACAAGACAAGCCCAGGCACAGATGGCTTCACTGAAGAATTTTGCCAAAGTTTTAAAGAAGAATTAATAACAGTCGTTCACAAACTCTTTCAGTAAATAGAAGAGGGAACACTTCCCAACTCATACTATGAGGCCACTATTTCCCCGAACCGTAAAGCAAACAAAGGCAGCACAAGGAAATAAAACTACAAGCCAATACCTCTGATGAATATAGATGCAGAATTCCTTAATAAAATATTTGTAAACCAAATCCAGCAACATATAAAAAGAATTATGCACCATGACTGTTGTGATTTATCCCAGGAATACCAGGTTGATTTAAAATCTGAAAATCAATCAATCCAATCCACTATTTTAGTAGAGAATATAAACCACATGTCATTTTAATAAACACAGAAAAAGCATTTGACAAGATGCAACATCATTTTATGATAAAAACATTCTGTATAGTATAAGGTGCCCCTTCTCTTGTGTCAGGAAGAAATACCAGTATTTCAGCCTAGGATGTCGACTGCCCAGGATTTCAGCCTCCACCTACTGTCTTGGCTGGGCACCTTTGGGCAGTGCAAAAGCTATACAAAGCTATAAAACTATCATGCCTATAGTCTGGTTAGAGACCTAAATATGTTGGAAAGATTCAACTGAAGCAACAGAGGTATGCTTTGCATGGTATACATTCCATACTATGGAATGCCTAAGGCACTGACTGAATTAAGATATCCTTATAAAATTTTCCATGTCCCAGGGTAGACCTGGAGTAGTAGAATGAGTTCCATGCATCCAGGAGTAACAAGGACATAGTTCAGAGAGCCACCATTACCTATAGGATCTTTAGGAAAACAATAAAGATTAGATTATCTAAAACCATAATGGACAAATGAGGAAAACACAAGATCAAGGGTGCCTCATCAGAAGCTGGTGTGAACTGGTAACACTGAAACTAGAATGCCTAACTCCAACACTGAGATTTGATATCTCTAACGACTACCAACAACAATAACAAAATCTTTTGACAAATAAAAGTCATAACCCTGGAGAAAGGTGTGTGGAGATCCCTTAAATAAATAATGAGATGATATTTCTGACAAAATGGAAACCTGAAATTAAAATTAATTTGAGTGATAAGAAAATGGTGTATTTCTTGAACCTGAGTTTGTGGAATTAGATGCATATTTGCTAACTTAGAATAACAGATGTCATAAATGTGTTTCATTACCCTGAAAAAAATTCTAGAGACTCTTGAAAATTACCTTGTTTGACTTACATTTCTACCACCCAACAACAAAGGAATATCTGAAATACTGAGATATAGTTGTGTATGATACATCTGAAACAGCTCTGTAAAAATTAACAAGATAACACTAGTATTGACTTGGATAAACTTTGGGGGATAAACTGAATAACTGGGTAGATCTTAACTTTAACATTATTGACAACATTTTAACCACCCAGACTTCACAATATATAGGATCATTCTGTTCAACTTTCACTTGATTACCCAGACAATGGCAAATGCTTCTCTCTATGAAAGTTAGAGAACGTTATTGCCAGTATTCACTCTCCTGACTCATTGAAAACCTTCTCCCTAATGCATCCCAGTCTGTTAATGATGCTCACCTCACCTGATCCTAATCTCATCACTCATGAATTATCATTCTTTTCATCTTTATGCCATTCAATTACCCCTTTTTCAAATGTACCATGAAGATTATATTTTCCTTCATTCTAGGGACAAATACTCTACGTTATTATCTTTATGAGTTAAGCTTGTCCTAACTTGGTAATATTAATAAAAATCACTGTGGGATCACACAACCTAAAGATTCAAAAGCAAAATATTGCATTTTATGATCCCAGTGGGTTTATTTATTTTTTTTTTTTTTACTAAACTTACCAATAACTAAGCTCCTTGCCTGAGATGCCGCACAGAGTAAAAAAAATCTGACCTTCTAAACTTCCATTCATGCTTTTTCAAGATGTCTCCAATAACCAAGGCATTAATAATATGAAGTTTTCTATGTGTAAAATCTAATATTTTGTTTACATCCAATCTTGGAGTAACCAGGGATAAGGATAAAGACAAATATACTAATTTCAGTTATTGTTAAAAGTCAATTCTGAAATATTTGGTTTAAATAACAGAATATATTCTTCTCAAGCCTGAAGAAACTTGCTGACAAGTCAGCCTGGTTATATATTCTATACAGTATCTACAAGAGGATTGTTTACTCCACTAATGAGCACAGAGAGCCAGCAGATGTCTAGAACCATTTGGCAGCTTCTAAACTTTATATCCACATTTCAAAAATCCATTAGCTGAAAATATTTTTTTAGAAACCTAAATGTCAGAATCCTGCCAATGCTACATCCATAGGAAATCTAGAATTGGAAGATCCTATTGTTGTAAAATATTTCTCCCTGAAAAGCAGCTGAATAGATTAAGCACCACCTGAAATATTCACATGGCATCCTCAAAATCATAGTTAATACCTTTAAATTTTGCCAACATTCTTTAACTTAAAATATTGAATAATTTCACCTGTGTATCATCAGCTCTTTCAGTGACTAGAGGTGGAAGTGACAAGAGGAAGGGTTGTAGTTGTTTTTTTTTTTTTAATTTTATTATGTTATGTTAATCACCATACAATACATCATTAGTTTTTGATGTAGTGATCCATGATTCCTTTTATCTTCATAGGCCTTATCATAATTAGGTTTTCTATGGAAGTTACAGGGTAGCAAGCTGTGGCCGATTGATGACATCTACTCCCAATTTTCTGCTCCCCATTCGAATTTATCTTAATCCACTATTTCTTTAAGTGCTTGGGACTGTTTTAAACTACTTTCTAGGATAATCTGCTTCACGAATTCTTCTGATCCAACCCGATAAAGATAAGGACAGCCATCCACTTGAGAGAGAATGTAAATCAGACTTCTAAACTGGTGTGAAAAGTTGTTAACTCTACCACCTGAATCTTATTTTGAACCATATTTATAGTCAACCATGTAAAATTTGGTACTCCAATTACTAGTGTTAATCATATTGGACTGACCATAAACTGGTCCTTGTCATAAACTCTCATGGAATATTCATAATGAAGAAAATACTCTTTAAGGGGTACCTTTTTCTTTGTTTTGTGCTAGGATCTTTACAATATTGTTAGGCCAACACAAAGCTACTTACCTAACTGTATTAACAGAGTTATACAGACATGGTTTTCCTAAATTATAATCTAATTATATGGCTTTGGTGTCTTTTATGTGATGAGACAAGAAATATCCATTTGAAGATTGATTCAGTACCTCTTTATTCTACAAAAACATATTGAGGGCCTATTGAATGCCCCATATGCTGTACAGTGGCTGAGAATAAGAAGTCAAACAATTCAAGGTCAGATGCCCCTAAGAAATTTCAGTTTAATTAGACAGATAGACACATAAACTGTTAAAATATATAAATACACAAGTTGGTATATGTAGGAATTGTGATATGTCTGTGGTCCTATGGGAGTACAGAGATGGGTCCCTTAATATTGTAACAGAATACAGGTTCAACTATATTCCTCAATATCCCTTGTTCATGGGAATCATGTTTATTTCTCCTAGAAGTCAATGAAGAAAAGTGAATTTATTTCCACAAAGGAATTTTATGCTTTATTTCACTGTATTATGATAACTAGATAGCCGAAAGTAATTTGCCTTTTCATTCTGACTTCAATTCATTGCAGTAAGTAACTCATACTAAGTGTCTGAAACACTTTTTAAATATCTTGTCCAAATTAGCTTTTGATGTTTACCTTATAATTGCCTTGTATTACACGTTTTGGATTGTATAATTTTAAAGCAGCAAAAGTAATCTATTTTAATCCCCTAAGGTTTCAAAGGGATTAATTTAGGCCTCTAGATTGTGAACGAAGATTACATATCTGGTTACTTGTGGAATTTAGATTAGAAATGTGGTCACCTGAATCCTGGTGCCTTGCTTTAGTTATGTCATCTTTCTAGAAGATGAAATATAAATAGATGGTGACAAATCAGAAAATGAGAAATGGATGAAGGGAGGAAGAAAAGAAACAAAGGAAGGAGGAAAAGAGAAGGTAATAAATTAGGAAGGGTTTAAAATTTAGTTTTCTCAAAATTTAGATACAAAATTTCAAAAAATGTAACAGAAAAAAAAAATTTCACCATAAAAAGAAAATAGTATTCTCTTGGCAATTTTTCTGGAATAATTAAACGTAACCCCAAATTCAAATAAAATTTATAAAATGAAGCAAAACATGTATCTTTCTTCAGGATCATTGGTATAGGATATATTTTAAGTTGTAAGCATGAAGAAGTCTATTTGTCCAAACACTTGAAAAAACAATGAGAATCAGTTACCTCCTTTGTTATGTGTTCTAAAATAGATTGGTGTTTTAAGACCTAAATGCTAACAGCTCAGGCCTCCACATTAGCAACCTAACATCTAGCTCAGTATGGGTTCTTGATTCATGAAGAGAAACAATTTATTAATTAATATAATTTTAATTCCTCCCTAAAATATTTATAAACTGAAAAACATGATTTTGTGTGTTTGTCACTCTGATTCGTAAAATCAGGAAAGCAGCATCATCTGCTTACAATTAAATAGGGGTAAACCTGTCATGTACGTCATGATTGTTTGACCAAAACACTACCTCAATTTTATATCAGTTTGTTAGTGTTTGGAGGAAAAATCACAGACCTTGGATACTAAGCAATGTGATCATTAAGAATTGTTTCCATTTTCTATTGCTGCATAACAAACTGCCAAAATATTAGTGATGTGAAACAATTTATTATTCTTTCAATTTATTGAAACAATAATTTTATGTATGGTTATTGTTTGTTATTATCTATGGTCCTATGGGTTGACTGGACTTAACTGGCAATTTTTTTCTCAGGGTCTCTCATGCAGCTGGGGCTGGAATCTTCTGACAGATTAACTGGGGCCAACTAACAAAGGAGGCCCACCTACCTGCCTGGCAGTTGATACTGTTAGCTGGGAGCTGTGCTGGAGCTGTCAATCAGCACACTACAATGGCCTCTCCATGTGACTTGGGCTTCTTATAATATGGCAGGTCATGTTCCAAGAAGCAGAATCCCAGGCATTCTAAGAGGCCCAGGAAGAAACCAGAAGGCTTCTTCTGATCTAGTCTCAGATGTTCCAGATAATATTTCAATTGTATTCTAATAGTTCAAACAAATTACTACCATCAGTCTAGATTCAAAGGGATGGGGAATTAAATTCTACCTTCTGACGTGAGGAAGAACATGCATATTCCAGGAGGAAGGAATTGATAGCAGCCATCTATATATATTATGTTCTCAAAGGGGTCTCACACAGGTGAAAATTCATCCAATGAGTGCATGGGATCGACGACAGGGGACACATCACACCAAAACATTCTTTAATCAGCAATTATAGATCTGTTCAACTGTGTAAAAAAATTGGGATTTAAATGCACATGTGTCCACAGATTTTGCTCTAAAGAACCCAATAAATATGAATTTACTCTTCTTATTTTAAAAATAAATTATTACATGCTGTTTACTTTCTCTTTAATGAACCTCAATATTGCTTTTTTAAAATAATGGAAATGAAACAGAAATCAGTTAATCATTAACTTTTTTCTTTTGTCATTATATTTTTTAACTACCTTTGCATTTTCATTATTGACCACTTATTTTCAATTACAAGAAGATTGTCAAGATAACTATTAGCAGATATAAAACTGTCACTGGAAAAAGATATATTAAGCATATAGTCTATACAATGCGGATATTAAAAACAGATTGATGAACATTCCTTTACCACATATGGTTTTTATTTACCATATCCTGCTAAGTTTATCTGAATGCTTTCTCAGGTACAAAGCTAGAAATAACATGAAGTATAATCGTATTGTACATCTCAGAGAGCTTTTGTTACATTAGTATTTTAAGAACAACCCATTATATTTTACACAGCTTCCCAGTAAACAGTAATACCTTCAGTCATAATAACACTTCCTTTGTTTAGTTATCTTGAAGATCTGCTGTCCACATTAATATTTTTATCTTCCAAATATTGATGGAAAATCACAATACCTTACGGTTCACATTATTTGAACCAAAGGTCTTATCAGTTATTGTTAAGAACATCATAAGTCTCTGTACAAGAAAATGTTTTTTGGTAAACAATTCTATTAGAATTCTCTTTCAGAATATTTTCAACATGCTTACTGTCTCACACACCTATAAATATTCTCACTTGGTCATGCAAATATCTTCCCTTTTATTAATTATCAGCAAACATATCTACCCTTAAAATGAAAATTAGCATGGCTATTACTATTAATTTATGAAACTAGTTAAATTTTATCTTATTGTTTTATTGGCATAATATTAACAGAGTTGGTGTTTTCCATTAAATTCAAAGCATTCCCACAAATGCCAAGCAACTTACCTCTGCAGTCAGGAATTTTTATTTTGCAAACCATTTGAGTGAATCCCAGAAAAGGATAACTTTTAGATAGTTTTGGATAGTCTTCTAATGCTTCTGCTGTTGTGAAATAACAATCTGAGGAATATTGTTCCTATTCTTCAACAGGATATTGTCACACATATGGACCTGCAACTCTAACAACAGTGCATAGGTCATATAACCTCGGTTGCAGTGTCAGGGACTTATCAAGGTCCATTCCATATTTCGTAGATCAACTTTAGCATAAAGTGATGTCTTAAACACATGTGAACCAGTTATCACTTGAAAGAAGTTATTATTGTCCTACCTAGGCATTACCTAATCTGGAAGGAGACGGTGAGGCAAGGATTTCACCAGAAAATCAGCAAGATCAGAACAGAAATTCCATTTCTGAAAAAGAAATTACAAGACTTTGGGCAAATTGGTTGGGAAGTCTGGTGTTGAATTATCTGTTTTAATCTGACTCTGGGTATTTTTGGTAGGGATTGACGTTTATCTGAGGATGCATGTTTTCTGGTCCTTGCTAGCAGAAAAGAATAAAAGTGTGATTTCACAGAAGTATTATTATCAGACCATTAACTGGATAGAAATACGGATGGATTTCTGGAAGAGTGATAGACCACAACAAAGTAAGCCACATGTAAGTGGTATGTTAAATATATGACTCATGTGATGCCATCTAGATAAAAATCTACTTTGTTTCTTCCTGTCTCTTTCATTTTTTTTTCCAGTGGGGAAGAAAATCTTTCCCAGAAAGAAAATTGGACATATCTCTTGAGTATTCTGTTTTAGACAGGGGTAGTCAGTTAACCTCATAATTGTAGAGTCAATTTAGAATACAGAATATCCATCAAAATACTGATTAAACACTAATTAATTCAAGAGTATGATTTCTTAAAACATTTTTCTCCTCAAGTCTGCTTTTTTAAACCCTGAAAGGCTACCTGTTTTTAGGTTGAGTAATATAGTTGATTTCTACTTTCTCGTTATATTCGAGGCTTTCCACATTAGCTGTGGTTTGATCTTTGAAGGAAAAGATTTAAAGGTAAAGGAAAAATTTTACTTGCATTTGTGACTTCTTTGTTTCTGGTTCTGGCAGGGATTTAACTTTTTTTTTTTTTCCCCTTTATCATGAGCTGCTATTGTAAATTTTTTAGATTTTCACATCTGTGGCCATCTTTCTCATGCAGTTCCTTTGAACTGAGAAGAGATATCTCTGTTTTAATTGGACCCTTATTTATTTCCCATTTTTTTAAGACTTTATTTTTTAAAGCAGTATTAGGTCATAATAAAATTGAAGGGAAGGTGCAGAGATTTTCCATGTACCTTCCCCCCACATATGTATAGACTCCCCCATGTTAGCAACATCCTCCCCCAGTTAACCTTTGTTGTAATTAAGAACCTACATTGACATATCATTCACATCCAAAGTCCATAATTTACATTGTGGTTCACTCTGGGTGTTGCACATTCTGTGAGTTTGGGCAAATGTATAATGGTATGCATCCACCGTGATAGTATCAGAAAGAGTATTTTCACTGCTCTGAAAGTTCTCTGTGCCCCATCTACTTATTCCTCCCCACGCAGGAATCCCTGGCAGCCACTGCTCTTTTCACTGCCTCCACTATTTTGCCTTTCCCAGAATGTCATATAGTTGGAATCATACAGTCTGTAGACTTTTCAGATTGGCTCTCATGTTCACGTCTTTCCATGGCTTGATAGCTCATTTCTTTTCAGTGCTGGGTAACATGCCATTGTCTGGATATACTAAAATTTATTTATTCATTCATCTACTTAAGGAGATCTTGTTTGCTTCTCAGTTTTGGCAATTATGAATAAAGCTGCTATAAACTGAGTGCAGGTTTTTGTGTGGACATAAATTTTCAACTACTTTGGGTAAATATCAAGAAGCACAATTGCTGGGTCATATCTGAAGAGAATGCTTAGTTTTATAAGAAACCACCAAAGTGTGTCTTCCAAGTGTACCATTTTGCATTGCCACCACCTGTTCCTGTTGTTCCATATCCTCACCGGCATTTGGTGTTTTCAGTTTTCTGGATTTTGGTGATTCTGACAGGTGTGTAATGGTATCTCCTTATTGTTTTAATTTGCATTTCCTTGATTACATACCTCCTGTTTTTTACTGTTGGCATTCTTAAGCGTTTTACTGTCCCTCTAAGACTGAATTCAAAATGACCTGATTGAATATTCATTCTCATTTGTCCCATTCATTCCTTGCTCAACAAATTGAGGTTCAGGCTGCTCCCATTAGAGACACCCCTATCTTATTTTCATAAACTACTTAGGCTTTCTCAGGCATGATATATTTTCCAAAATGACTACAAGATCTTCCAGCACACATGCTCTTCTTACAATGTTATATTCATATTCCTATCATCGAGAGGTGGGCCCTACATTCTCTGAGGAAACCTGAAGCATGTGGAGAGGTCAAATGTAGAAGTTTTGATCAACAGTCCCAGCTCAGGTATCAGCCAGCATCAACTGCCAGACATGTGAGGGAAGATGCCTGAGTCACCCACAGCCATTGAGTCTCCTGAGCTGAGGCTTAGACATTGTGAAGCAGAGACTAACCCTGTTCCCTGCTGTGCCCTTTTTGAAATCCTGCCCCACCGAGTCCATGAGTATAATAGAATGATTGTTTTTTGCCACTAAGATACAAGCAATGAAAAAGTAGAATACTAGGAGTGAATTATGCACCAGTCCTCGAAGTCTTCCACATGCAGCATATATATCGTGAACTTGAAGTGATGTGATGGATCTCTCTCAACTTGTACCACCATTCCATCTTTGCAATAAGACAACAGATGTTTTCACAGAGGTTTCTCTAAACCCTAACCTTTATTCTAGAAGGTGGGTCCGAGGAACATGGAGTGGGGTCATGTAAAGTTCCTTTGTAAATGCACATAATAATCTGGCTTTGCTATATCTTGGTATCTATTCACTGTCAAAATGTCAATTTTAACATTTGTTACACACAGTATAAAGCATCCATATAAGTTTGGAGCAAAGATGAGAGATGTTCTTCCTCTGAGGCTCCAGAGACAGGCTTTATACCATGCCCACAGAGTGACCAACAATAGCAATATATGTCCCAGGACAAACTCAGGGACCCACCTCTAAAGAAATAGAATCGAATATCTGGAGAGTATTAAGGTCCTAAAATGGGTTTTGTTTTCCTCAGAGTAAAGAGTTTATTACCCTGGCATGAGGTTGGATTAAAGTCTAAGCAGACTGACTGTTTCCTGACCAAAGTAAACTTTCAGTCAATGCTCCAATGCTGTAGAGAGATCTGATTTACAAAGAGAATTAATATAACAGATATCCACACTAGCAAATTTTATTAATTATTCCTTCATTTAGAAATATAAATGGAATGAGAGTAAAAATCAGACTTTTAAAAACGTTTTTATTTAAATTCCATCTAGTTAACATACAGTATAATATTAGTTTCAGGTGTACGATATAGTTATTCACCACTTCCATACAGCACCTGGTGCTTATCACAACAAGTGCACCCCTTAATCCCTATTACCTATTTAACCCATCCTGCCCACCCACTCCCCTCTGGTAACCATCAGTTTGTTCTGTTAATAGTTAAGATTCTATTTCTTGGTTTGCCTCTCTCTCCTTTCCTTCCCTTTGTTCAATGATTTTGTTTCTTAAATTCCACATATGAGTGAAATCATACGGTATACTTCTTTCTCTGACTTATTTCACTTAGCATAATAGTCTCTAGCTCCATCCCTGTCATTGCAAATGGCAAGATTTCATTCTTTTTTATGGCTAACTTTCCACTGTATGTATATACCACCTCTTTTTTATCCATTCACCAGTCGGACACTTGAGCTCTTTCCACAATTTGGCTATTGTAGATAATGCTATAAACATTGGGGTGCATGTATCCTTTTGAATTAGTATTTTCATATTGTTTGAGTATATAACAGTGCAATTGTTGGGTCATAGGGTAGTTCTATTTTTAACTTTTTGAGGAACCTCCAAACTGTTCTCCAGAGTGGCTATACCAGTTTGCATTCCCACCAGCAGTACAGGAGAGTTCCTCTTTCTCGCAACCTCGCCAACATCCTTTGTTTCTTGTGTTGTTGTTTTTAGCTATTCTGACAAATGGGAGGTGCTATTTCATTGTAACTTTTTTTAGGATTTTATTTATTTATTTGTCAGAGAGAGAAGAGAGAGTGAGCGCAAGCGGGGGGGTGGAGAGTGGGCAGGCAGAGAGGGAAGCAGGCTCCCCACTGAGCAAGGAGCCTGATGTGGCATTTGATCCCAGGACCCTGGGATCATGACCTGAGCTGAAAGCAGACACTTAACAGACTGAGCCATCCCGGCATCCCTCATTGTAATTTTGATTTGTATTTCTCTGATGATTAGTGATGATGAGCATCTTTTTATGTGTTGGACATTTGGGTATCTTCTTTGGAGAAATGTCTGTTCATGTCTTCTGCCCATTTTTTAATTGGATTATTTGTTTTTTGGGGTGTTGGGTTTGATAAGTTCTTTATATATTTTGGATACCAACCCTTTATCAGATAAGTCATTTGCAAATATTTTTTCCCATTCTGTAAGTTGTCTTTTAGTTTTGTTGATTGTTTCCTTTTCTGTGCAGAAGGTTTTTATTTTGATGGAGTCCTAATAGTTTGTTTTTGCTTTTGTTTCCCTTATCTCAGCAGACGTATCTAGAAAGAAGTTGCTACCAACCAGTCTGTTATAGAAAGTGAATCTCCGCTTCTACACTGTCCCCCCAAAAAGAGTAAGTTAATTAAGCAAACAAAGCTGCTGACCTTGGAAAATGGAGATATTTTAGATTATATAATAGTTATTCTTCTAATGAACTGTTCTTGCCTGACCAGCATCAATTTTTTCTTCTTCTTTGAGAACCACCCCCCTATTGCTTCAATTTGCATGGTTCTCATAGTGATTAACTTACTCCCTGGTATTAGGAATAGACATGTGAACCAGTTCTGAGCAGTGAGAATTCTGAATCCCTCTGGCAATGGTAATTTGTTAAAATTTGTCCATATGAACAAAGTTGAGCTAGTAAAAGCCAATGAGTGTTTTTCTCCTTTTCTGCTTAAGTCAGTTGGAAACGGGCTTCTGTCATTTGAAACCAGAAGTCTGATTCATAGATCACTCATCAATATCAAAGAAAATATTACTGTATAAACCAAAAACAATGAAACTGAACTTTTATTAAAAGAGAGTAATCAGATACTCAGCAAGAGTTTTGGGAATTAAAAATAATAATATTAAAATTTTCAACTAATATGAAGTACAGCCAGTAATTTCTCCAAAATTTGGCCAAGTATAAAAAGAATTGGAAAATATGAAAGAAAAATTAATAGATGTAAAAATCAAACCAGGAAGTCTAAAATCTATATAACAATATACTAAAGATAGAAAACAAATAAAAGTGTGTCTGAATATAAATAATGATATAATATTTCCCAAAGATAAATACAGAAGTTATTTTTAAAAATAGACTTTATTTTTTAGAGCAGTTTAAAGTTTACAGAAAAATTGTGCAGAAAGTACAGAGCATTCCCACTTATTCCCTTCCTCTGACACACAGTTTCTCCTATTATTAACATCTTGCATTAGTATAATACATTTACTACAATTGATGAGCCAATATTGATGCATTACTATTAAATAAAACTCAGTTTATATTTGTTCACTTTTTTGTTATTCTACAGTTCTAATGGGTTTTGATAAATGCCTAAGGTGCCACTATTAATTTTTTTTTATTTTGAAAGATTTCATAAAAGCTGAGCAGGAAGAACAATTAAGAATAAAAATCCAACTCTAAATAGACTATTTTGAATTTAAGCACACCAAATATAATTGGAGGATCCTTAAAGTTTTCAGAAAGAGAGAAAAATAGAGGTCAGATTCACTGAAATGAAAATAACTAACATCAAATATCTTACTAGCAATCATAGATGACAATGGAGAATGACTTCAAAATTCTGCTAAGAAATAATTTTTGACCTAGAATTATACACTCAGCCAAACTGTAAGAGAAATAAAAATTTTCTGATATGTTAGAGTATAATAATTAAAAAAACATAAATAGTCTGAGCTTATATCTCAGATGCTCTTTCTAAAGAAATAAGCTAAAATGGTGACAGACTGCAGAAAAAAATATTTTAGGCCAAATGGAAATATTATGATTAAATTTAAATATTAAAACAAAGGATTGAAATGTTTTTAGAAGTCCAACTTAATTGTTTTTCTATCCAAATGGGTCAGTGCTAGATAAATCTTACTGATGATTTAAAGAATGCAAAGAATATGAGCAAATACTCTGCTATTTATTACCTGTGTAACTCTGGATAGTTTATCTTTCCAGCTTCACATTCTCAAATGCATATCATTGGTACTGGTATTGTTGAATTGTTGACTGTTGATAAAATAGAACAGCGTGGCTCCAATTGCTTCCATTTCACATATCATAAAAAAAGATTCCTTTACATTGTTTTTTGAAAGACAAATAAAGAAAAAAATTGATTATCAGATTAGTTGTGTGTCTGAAAGGAGGGATGGTGCACAAAGGAAATATTTAAAGACAGGGTAAAAGATATGGATTCCTTTAAATTATTTTGCATTTTTGCCTAGAATTTACAATTCAGGGAATCTTCATCTTATTACTGTTATTATAGCATATTAAGACTTTCTTTAGGAAAAGCATTGTGCTTTTTTTCCCCATCAGGTAATATTACAAAATAATTTTATATATTAAAAAACCCAACTCATTTCAACACTTTGAAATTCTGCATCAATATTACATACGTTAATAATATTGAATATTTTCTGAAAATTATGCAACCTACAAAAATCCTACTTGGCTTACAATATTTGCATCATCTATCTCATGTAGCAATGCCTTTATTTCCTAGTTATTTTCAAATCCTTTTATGTAATCCACATCATAAGGCAATTTGTATATAAATAAATCCTAAATCCTTTAAAATCAAGCAACCAGCAGAGAAATTGAAATGTAACATCAATTTGAATGCATACTCTTACAAGTATGTATTTGGGAAGGGGAAGGTTAAGACACTTGAAATATACTAAAACAAGAATAGTAATTACATTAGGGTAGTACAATAAGAGTGTTATTTTTTCTTTTCAATTTCCACATATTCTATTATATTGTTATGCTACTTTTAAAATTTAAAAGGATACCTTAAAAAGATAAATATGTTCTAAATTTGCAACAAAGTGTATCAATTGACTCAAATGCCCTTTTGATTTTTGGCATAAACATGTAACCATTTTTATAAGGACAAGAGGGTAAAATACTCAGGTACCTTATCCTTGAGTTTTTCTTTTTTAAAAAATTTCTCAGTCACATATAGTACATTTGTGAAATAGTCTTTACCCTCACACAGAATATTAGCATTTAATAGAATCCTCCTATTTGTTCGTTCTGGCTGAAAATTGGGGAATATTTTCAATGAGGATTTGAGTTCCTCATTTTTGGTAGTGTTTAAAGTATACTGAATATGGATTACTCTGTCCCTGACTGGTTGATAAACACATGATAAGCTCATATCTGGCTTTAGAAATGATAATTCTTTCAGTAGGAGAGTTGATGCCTGGCTAGGATAAACACAGTAATATAGATGGTGAATATGTTTTGATGAATCATAAGACATATGACTAATTTATGTAAGTTTCAATGTTAGTTTTTCTAATTTTTATGAAAATAAATGCTGTCTTCTAATTCTTTTTTTAAAGATTTTATTTATTTCAGAGAGAGAATGAGAGATAGAAAGCACGAGAGGGAAGAGGGTCAGGGGGAGAAGCAGACTCCCCGCTGAGCAGGGAGCCCGATGCGGGACTCGATCCCGGGACTCCAGGATCACGACCTGAGCCGAAGGCAGTCGCTTAACCAACTGAGCCACCCAGGCACCCCTGTATTCTAATTCTTGAATTAACTTTATTATGCGTATAGTGTGTAGTTTCAGAACATAGAATAAATGCTGTATTTTAAATTTAAAGATTTGGAGTGACCTGATCTGATTTTTTTGGAAGAAGAATGGGGACAGAATTCTAGGTATGATTTGAGAAAAGACAAAATTACTTCTTAAGAAAATATACAGTTCAAAAGCTTCAAAGTCTTCTTCAATAGCTCAGTTTATGATGTGAATAGGCTTTTAAAAATGTAATTTTTTTCTGTCTCATTAGGCACTTCAGCCATTTCTAGTCACTAATGAGATAGCATGAACCACCATCCAAATCATTAGGAAGACCTATCCTTTCTATCTTCAAAGTATTTGGGGAATCCACCCACTTCTTCTCTGTCACCATTCTAAGGCAAACCGCTGTTATCTCACTCCAGAATTATTGCCCAAACCTATTTTTTCTCTCTGCTAATGTTCTTGCTGGCATTGCAATTACTTTAAAAGTTAATAATTATTGCTCTACCTCTTATTAGCTTGTAATCTTTATGTTTTGGCTTCATCATTTGTAAAATGGGTACAATAAAAGTACCTACCTCATAGGACTGTGAATATTAATGGACTAACAGGTATAATGTATTTAGAACAGTGTGAGACATATGATAAGCACTTAGTACATACTAACCCCAGAATGTAAGTTCTGTGTGAGCAAAATTTTTGTCCATTTGTTCATCACTTTAATACTCAGTGCCTAGAGAAAGATGCATTCATGGAATGCAAAACATAATAGTTGAATAAATATGAGTTAGTAGCATTGGGAGACAGGTGGCATTCAAGAGAAAGATTTCAAGAAAAAAGAAAAATTATCCTGCAAGAGTCACCAAGTGTAAATGTTGGGCCATGAGAAAGAAGAATGAGGTCATTTGGGAATAGTCAAAATTGGGAAGAAGATTCACTGAAAATACTCCATGAACTGAGCTTAATTTTATAGAATTAGATACATTTTACAAGATAGATACACAGATATATGGAAATAAATACGTGCATGCTTGTGTATATTTGGGTCAACATGCAAGGATACAAGAAAGGCAGCACAGCAATGAAAGTCATAGCTTTCAGAGCCAGATTGCTTGGGTTCACATCCTTGCTTTACCACTTACTGGCCAGGTGACTGTGGGCAAGTTCTGTGCTTCAGCTTTCTAACCTATAAAATAAGGATAATAAAAGCAAACCTTCAGAGTGTTGTTTTGAGGATTAATAGAATTCCTATTCATAATTCGTATTTATAATTAATATCTGAAGTTATTATTTGTACTTGGATAGTATCTGGCACATAGCAAATACTATGTAACTGCTTTCTAAGTAACAGAAAAATTAATATTTTTTATTATCTTTCAAGATTTCTTTAGGAGATGACATTTTTATTGGATTTTCTTTTCTTTCTTTTGCTTTGGTGCTTATGACAAATTAAAGTTATAGAAAGACAGCATCAAGTGACAAACAGGATATGATATACATGAAACAGTGGTAAACAGATTCTCAGGCTTTCCTAAGAATATTCATATTTAAAAAAAAACTACTAACATAAAAACGGGATCCTGCCAATATTTTTACATGCAAATCTAAAATTAAAGAGGGGAAAAATGCCAAAACACAAAGACAAACACGTTATAGAATCTAAAGGCAAAAATCTTGCTGCTTCTTTAACAAATCTCTGGGTAAGGTTATTAGTTTTGGAACCCTCACTACTGTTATTGAGTCTCTCCGGTCACTGTAATTTTGTGAAACCCTGGCCGTGTAACTGTCACAGTAGGCATACCGGGGTTGATGGCAGCTTCTGAGCCATTTTTAAAATTATAGCATCCAAGATTAGGCACAGTGGGCAAGTAATTCTATTCAGAATTGAAATAATTTTAAATACTATGGATTTCTATCAGGGTGACTATTTTTAATGTCTTCTGACCAACTCAATGTAATATAAAAAAAGCACCTCATGTCAGGCTAGCTTTGAAGACAGTATAAACACATGTACCAGCAGAGTTATTGTTCAAAGTGTGCTTCATTTTTGTTCATGATAAACGTGACTGTGTATGACAGAATTGCTGTAGGAAGAATAGGCTGTTCTTATAAAAAGGTATACTGTGCACATTCAACGTTTACATGGTTTTCAAATCCCTTTCTTATTTTACCCAATCATAAACATGGAAGTATTGAAAACAAAACTATACATAGAATAAAATTATATCTATATTCATAGATATAAACTATGTGCTATCCAGTGTGGTAGCCACTGCCACACATGGATATTTAGTTTTAAATTTATAAAAGTTAAGAAAAACTGAAAATTCATTTTCTCAGTCATGCTAGACTACATTCAAATACCGAAAAGCTCTTTGTGGATGTGGCTAGTGGCTACTGTATTGAACAACACAGATATATAATATCTCTAATATTGCACTAAGTTCTATTAGGCAGCATTAATATAGCATGTTTTGGATAAATCACATATAACCTTAATATCTTATTTGAAAATTGTACATAGTCTCAATGAACAAGAAACTTAATTTTTTTATTGGATTAAAAATAATCAAAAGTAAGCATGAATATACTTCCAATTTCTTATATATTTTAAACCATGATGCAAAATAAATCAGGGAAAAATAAATCAAGAATAGTCTTTGAGTATATATTAATAATAATCAAAATCATCCTAGTGTTTATGTTTGCTTTTCCCCAATATGTAAAATTTTATTTTTACTTTTAAAAAATAGCAAAGATATTACAGTCGAATTCCAAATACTATGAACATCAGTATACTTCTAACACTACGGACCGTGAATAAAATTTAACAGTGGGATGCTAGAGGAGTCTCACATGGACTTTATATTGGGGCTTATTTCCTGAGTAGCACAAGTCCATTTTCATAACAACTCAGAATGGGCACATCACACATGTAATATATATTATTCACACATAAGTTATAAAGTTATAATGACTCAAGTATTTAATGATCTTTAACAAACAGAAAAAGGGCAAGTAGGTACTTTTTTATAGTTGAAATATGTAAGATTTCAATTATATTTTATAAAAAGATTAATAAAGATGGAAAATTTGACTAAAAAATATAATTAGTATTTAAACACAGTTATTTTTATTTACTTATTTATTTATTTGTGGAGATGTGAAAGAAACATTCTTTGCTCTAAAAATTTCTTGAGGTTCTTGGGAAGGTTGTGTATGTGATCAAACTTAGGCAAAAATATGAAGAACCATACGTTGTCAAATGATTGGTATGAGTTACATATAATTTTTAACCATATAATAATTATAAGATGATACTGAGAAATGTTTATATTCCATGTAAACATTTTAACAGCCATAGTAAAGAAACATACTATGATTAAAATGATGCAGAACATCTGACATAAAAGGTAAATATTAGGCATGTTAAGTTTTCATTGGGTTGTTATAGGTCACTTGGAGATATAATGAGACGTCATTCAAGAATTGTTATTGTTTTTTTTTTTTAAAGATTTTATTTATTTATTTGAGAGAGAGAATGAGAGATAGAGAGCACGAGAGGGAAGAGGGTCAGAGGGAGAAGCAGACTCCCTGCCGAGCAGGGAGCCCGATGTGGGACTCGATCCCGGGACTCCAGGATTATGACCTGAGCCGAAGGCAGTCGCTTAAACTGACTGAGCCACCCAGGCGTCCAATTGTTATTGTTTTTTTATCAAGTTTAATATACACCAAAAAATACAGAATTTCAAAAGTGCAAACATGGTATCTGCCTTCAACTAAACTGAAATATTATAAGAAACATTTTTATAAAAAGAACTTTACTTACAAAATCCAGTTTGAGATGCATTAATCACTTCTTTTCATCTGACACTTTTAATCTATCTCTAATTTGTAGTAAGAAAACGTGTTTTGCGTTATTTGTATCAAGTTAATTAAAATGTTTAGCTGATAATGTTTATTAACATGGATAATATTATTAATAAATTTAACATTAACTGTTTGACATACCCAAGAATTTGTATTGCAAAACCTAGCTTTGTCTTTTCCTGCAGCAGGGCATGAAGTGTCTTAATGCATGTATAATACAAGACAAAATGGACATTTATTTTGATAGACTAATTTGAATACCTGAATAGAAATTAATAACAGTATTCCTGTGATACTGTTATTTTATTTGTTATGATGGGAATAGGTGTATTTCAACATATAAAGATTTTTTAAAGGTAGTTTTACTTCTATAATTAGTTGTTCTCTTTTTGATATTTAGAATATGCTCTTTAATGTTATTTATTATTATTCAATAAAAACAAAGTTTTTCAATCAACTGGACATGAAAGATGAATTAAAGTGTTACTAATAAAACTGAAATAAATTAAATATATAATTTAAAAGAATCTCTACACAATTTAGCGAAAATTAATTTTTGTGAATACTTGATGCCACACAGACTATTAAGTAAACCTCATTAAAAAAGGCAAGTAAGTTTAATCTGGTTGATTCATTTGGCCATTCGGCATAATCTTTAGTACTATATGTGACAGTATTAAAAGTTCTTGAGTTAGCTTTCAGAGGATGAACCAATCATTACCAAAAGTTTAAGCAAAAGTAGTAATGGTAGAGATTCATGTCTTAAAGGGTGAGGGTATGGTTCCTTTCCTCTTACTTAACTATAATAATTTGAAACTCCACTATGGGATAACAGAATGCTTTGTATTAGAAAAATTCATATGTCTGTGACTTCAATATAATATAAACTTCTGATGGTTAGGAACTAAATCCAAGTAATCTTTGTACCTTCCCCATAATGCTTAGCACAGATACACATGGAAATCTCACTTGGTAAATGTTACTGAATTAGAAAACTATTAGAGAGAAGGTTTTCATTGAATTACAAATACACACACATTTTTAATATATATTTAATATGTATATGATGTATATATTTTTGTACATATATTTTCTTTTATTATAAAGTGTCATATAACACAAAAATAAAATGCAATATCACAGCAGAATAAACCATCGTGTTTATCTAGCCTCAAGTTGATTCTTTTTTTCTGTGAAGTTTTTAAGACTGGATATTCTAACAATAAAGTAAAATACCCAGCCCTGTTTTGTATGTCGTCTTGCAGAAAAATATTAACTACCTCCTAATATCAAAGAAAAATTTCTGAAGTGTGTTTTCCTTCTGATTACATATTTTCTTAAAGCAAAGGGCCTCAAATTAACTATATTTGACTTTGTGGATTTTTTTTTTTATTTTAGTGGCCACATAGTAAAACATAAAATTTAAGTTTTTAGTGAATTTATATTTTAAAGTTGATGACATGACAGCAATAATAGTTTGCAGCATGTCTCTAAATTTTATATTAACAAAAAAGACTTAGACAATTACATCTATTCAAAGTACTAAATTAATATTTTAAGACCTGATGTTTTGACATATCTGAGAATCAACACCTTTTATTTATGTTGCTTCTACCTTGACCTTAGAAAATGCAAATTAAAGATATAAATGGATTAATTTACTCTTCTACCAGAATAAAATACCTAAGACTTCCTCAAGCCTTGAAACATGCTGAGTATTAAATATTATAATCCTTCTTTTTTTTTCTCAAAGGAATTAATTGCAGGTTGAGTCTTTTCTTTCATTTTATAAAGCAAATAGTATTTGTGAATACTATTATTTCTACTATAAATGAAAGCTTAGACTAGTTTTAGCATTATATATATTTTTTAATTGAACTCTGGTTGATATACAATATTAATTTTAAGTGTACAACAGCGTGAGTCAACATTTTATATACATTATGAAATGCTCACCACGATGAGTGTAGTTACCATCCATCATCATACAAAGTTATTACAATACTATTGACTATATTCTCTATGCTGTACTTTTCATTCCTGTGATTTATTTATTTTATAACTGGAAGTTTGTACCTCTTAATCCCCTTTACTTCATATATTCTTTATTTAATGAAAATTTAATCATTCTTACCTGAATCCAGACCAGGTATATGTACCATATATCATGAAGAACAGCAGTCTGAGAGAATACAAAAGAATTCTGAATATAGTACTGAAAAATGAGACATGAATGCTTTTCTGAATATGGCTATGATTCAAACAGACAAGTACAGATAAATCTACATGAATATAGCATCTGGTTCACTGAGTGCCTTATAATTTTGAAACTGTCACATTTCAGCAAATATATCAACACTGCTAGAAAATCAAAAAGGTAGTACATTTCTGTTAAGTGAAATTGCTTCTACCTCACAAAAGATAACCACAACTATATTTTAAATAAAAAGTTAGCTTTTAAAAAATTATTTTTACTTATACTATCAACTCCTCTCTAAGTGAGGAGAACTGAGTACATAAAAGAGCTCAACAAATATTTGAGAATGAATATCCATATACACATTGTGTGTATATGTGTATATATAAATATGCATATTTATATGTACATATAATGAATAACACAATGGTCAAATAGTTACGGTTATTCTTCTGAAATTTTAATATAGTCAAAGGTCATGATAATTACATTTTCATTCATGTTCTTTGAGATGAGTTTTTACTTAAGATAATGATCTTCTAGACATGCAATTGACAATATCTAAATATATAAAGCATATTTTAATTTTAATATTGATAAAAATCTTGTAATTTTTTTCTTAAAAACCAAAACCAGAATATGACTATCAATTACCTAACCAGGTAAGTAAAATATTATGTCATGCTTCACTATGACTTATTTAAACAAACAAAAATTGTGAATTGTAGATGAATTGTAGGTAGGGGTAAAGATAGAAATCCAGTTTAAAAATTGGGATCTAACTTTAAAAAGGTCATGGAAATATATTCTTTGACAGTAAATAAAAGATTGTTCGAACAAAATATCAGTATAATGAATCATTAACAGTTTTAAGAACATTTATTTAGACATAACTTATATTATAATGCAGCCTTTTAATTTTACAGTTTGCAAATTATAAACTGAGTCTGCAAATACCCATGTGGTCAGTCAATATCAGTAAGAGTGGTAAAATCAGTAGTAAGATCAAATTTTACTCCTTTAAGTACCAACATATAAACTCCATACTTGGTTATCTTTTCAGAAGTGATTTGCATACATTTAAATTGGCCTGGACACCTTTAAAAAGAAACAGTGTTTTGGGGTGCCTGGGTGGCTCAGTCGTTAAGCGTCTGCCTTCCTTCGGCTCAGGTCATGATCCCGGGGTCCTGAGATCGAGCCCCACATCGAGGTCCCTGTCCCGCGGGAAGCCTGCTTCTCCCTCTCCCACTCCCCCTGCTTGGTTTCCCTCTCTCGCTGTGTCTCTCTATGTCAAATAAATAAATAAAAATCTTAAAAAAAAAGAGAGAGAGAGAGAGAAGTAGTGCTTGAATTCCTAAGGAGAGTGAAAGTACAGTCACCAATCAGAAACCTTCCTTACATTCTCAAAATCACTTGCATTTCACATTTTTCTCCACGCAGCTGAATTAGACTTGGGGCATCTTTTCGCTGTCCTTCTTTCTCCGCTTCCAGTTGATTTTAAGCCAATAACTGAACTTCAACTACCATATATGACACAAACATCGCAGCGTGGAAACACATCGAATGGGAGGATCCTTTCTCTTGCAGAATTTTGTAAGCGTCGAACGCTGTCCCTTTGCTCCTTGATCTATTATTTCCCCAACACTTGCCACTGTGCCATTTCCCTCCCATTGCCCTCTGCCCACTTTGAAAATATCGTTCTACCCTTTATAATACCGCTCCTTCTCTTCTCGGTTCAGCTTTCTCCATTGCCATAAATATTTCCTCAAAATATTCTGAGTTTTGAGGTGGGCTTTTCAACCTCACTCGACTGTGACAGAAAGAACATGATGATGATGCTAATAATAAAAACAGCGAATAAACTATTACAGAACCCCCACACTAGAGAGATGGGTTGCTTGGCCCCGCCCTAAAAAAAACCCATTAAGTTTAGTCTGAGAGCATTCCTCCTTCCTTTTTCCTTCCTTGTCTGAGGAGTCGCCCCCACCCGCAAGCAGTGGAGGCATTTTTGTTGTCGACTAACCCCCTCTAGCGCCGAACTGGCAGCATCCGAGTCGCGGCTGCCAGGCGGGCCGAGCGCAAGGCTTGGCAGAGCTCAGGAGAGCTGGCGGTCCCGGCCCTGCCCTCTGCGCCCGCCTCGGCCGCGGGGCGAGGGCGTGAGGGCCACGGACGCGAGACCTCTCTCTGTTAGCACTGCGTGTTGCCCCGGCCCTGCTCTGAGAGCCGCGTGATCCCACCAAGTAGTCATTGAGTCTGCGGCTTCCCACCGACCCGAGCGCTGGGAGGGAGTAGGTGCCGCGAGGGGGCGGCTTGCGTGGGGAGAGCAGTCCGCTTGCCGCGCACTCGGCGCAGCCGTGGATGTTGCCACGCGCCGCTCAGCCCTTGGGCTGCTCGGAGCGCACGGTCCGACGCAGCCACGCCGGGGGCACGCCAGGGGCGCTCCGGACCCCCGGAATCCCAGCGCCCACGACTGCGACAATGCTCGTGACCTCCACCGCGAAGTCACCGCGGCGCGGCGACGCGAAGACCTCAGTGAGCCCCGGCACCGGGCACCCGCCCGTCTCCAGCCTGATGTGACTCTCCTCAGCTGCGTGCTCTTTCTTTTGGGTTTACTAGGACTCGAAGCAGCGGAGGCGGCCACAAAGTTGAGACGCTCGCCCTAGTGGGCAAGTTTGGGCGATTAGAGCTGAGGAGTGGTGGGGCAGGCAGCCGCCGCCAGGCTCGCCCGACCGGGAGCGCTTGCCCACAGCACTCACCCCCTCCAGCGGCGGAAATATGAAGTCAGGGGGAAGCGGTGTCAGGAGCTGACTCGCCCTAAAGCGCTCGGGCGCTGCTGCCGGGAAATGGGAAGCAAAGTGTTTGGGGGACTAAGTCCGGCCTCAGAGATGCTCAAAAAGCGGCTGCCGAGGCCCAGGCGCATCGCGCACGCGGCGGAGTTGGAAGTGTCCTCTGTGCAAGCCGCTGCCGTCGCCACCTAGGCGAGGGGCTGGGGGCGCAGCCCGTATGTAGCTCGTTCGGGCCACTCACGGCCCCGCCGAGCCTTCACGGCTGCTGTGCCTCTCCTTTTGGCTCTGCAAGTGCCCACTTCAGTCCGGAGAGGCGCTCGGGCCGCCTGAGCTGCCCGCCGCACCTGGTCGTCCCTCCTCCTATTCCCCCGTGAGGCGCCCTCCCCCGCCCCCTCGCTCCCCTCCCCCAAACCACAGCCCGAGCTCGCTCCTGCGCGCGCGCTCTCCCGGGCCCTAGTGAATAGTCCTCGCGCGAGCGGGACACGGTGGTGGATGCAATTCCGCTCGCTTACAGCCGCCAGGAGCTCCCTGGCGTCGCAGGCAGCGTCCTCCCCCGAAGCAGCTGCGCCTGCACCTGGGCAGCCTGGACCTTCGTGCCCTGCCCTCGGGGCCTCACGCGGGGGGCGCCCCGGGACACCTCCTGCAGGCCGGGAGGAGGAAGAGGAGGAGGAAGAAGACGTGGACCGGGACCCCTACCCTACGCAGAACACCTGGCCCCGCTGCTATCACTTCTCTTTAAGTGGGAGAAGAGAGCCGGGGAGAGCCATGGGGGGCTGCGAAGTCCGGGAATTTCTTTTGCAATTTGGTTTCTTCTTGCCTTTGCTGACAGCTTGGCCAGGCGACTGCAGTCACGTCTCCAACAACCAAGGTAAGGGACAGGGCGGCGAAGGGGGAGGAGGCGGGAGGAGGCGGGTGCTCTGAGGACCAGTGCATTGGTCGCCTCCTGCAGGTAACTTCGTCCCGGGGTAGGCTTCTCTGGGCTCACCACACGAGAGGTCGAGGATGTCCCCTTACCAGAGCGCCTGGACTGGCGACCTCAGGAGTTGTGGTCCTTTTTGCTCCCGAATGTCTTTAAACGGATGCATGGGCATCAGCAGCAGTTGGGTCCCACCGCTGGCGGCCGTGGGGCCGCTCCCCGCAGCGCTGTCTCCACAGGAGGTCAGGCTCCGTGGCACAGGTTTTAATGGACTTCGGGCTCTTGGCGGTTGCTCACAGCACGGTAACATGTAGGTTCTCACTTGCCTTCGTGAAAGCAGATAGCTCCCGCTGTACTCTGTGACCAGATACCGGCCTTTTGCGTGTGGTAGCTAAGCTGCCCTCGCCCAGCCGCAGCCCCCTTACCCCAATCCAGACCGAATGTAGACTTGTTCGAAATTATTCCTGGACCAGTTGCCCAGATTTGTGTGGTTTCTTTCTGGAGATGGTGGGGGTGGGGCGCGGGGAGACAAACGTTAAGTGTGAATTTCCAAGTTGTGAATATCCTATTCATAAAGTCGAGTCACTGACAGATTTCTTAGGAAGAAGACTTTGTTTCAGTAGGTAAAGTGGTAAAGTGAAACTGAATAGTATGTGAAAAGTGAAAGTCAGGTTTACCGAATGGAAAGCGCTGGGAATTCTTGAACATTTTCTTTCCTTCTATTCAGCAATCTTTATGAGACATATCTTACTGGATTTCTGCTATGAATATTTAAGGATCTATAAAAATATCACCTGCATAATCTAAATCCCTTGAACTAAGCTGCGAACAACCATAAAAGTTTTCCAGCATGTACCTGGCTGGATGCTCTCATTGGCGCTGTGGTGACCATCAATATGTCACCTGTTATGTCACACTTTTCTAAAGGCCTCAAATATAAAACTTCAGTTATAGTTACCATTTAACATATAAGGCCTCAAAATAATTTGCAGATATAAAAATGGAGGTCAGATGACATGAAAGTGCGCACTTGCTTTGCGAGGATGAGAAGGTTAAATGAGAAGGCAAGTAAAACAACACAGCCCCTTCTTTGTCATAAACATATGACTATTTCATTTTACTTGGAAAGATACTCAGAGTCAATATTCAGTTCTTATTTATACAGCTGGTACTTTTGACATGTTTTCCTAATTCTTTCTTTTTTTTTTTTACCTGCCAGATTGCGATCACAAATGTATATGTAAATTTGGAAATCATGCATAACTGTCATGCCTTTGAAAATATATTAGAAAATGCCACCTATAATGCCATACTTGCCTATGGTGGTATATACCTCCACACACACATTCCTCATTTGTTTTCAAGGGCTATTGGCATTACATATTGAAGGGGTAGTTACTTAATATATCTCTGTGAAAACAGAAGATTGTAAAAAATAACATAAAATTGTTTACTTGAACATTTTTTTGCAGGGAGAGAAAAACAATTTTTAATAATCAGAAAGTGAGACGTTTATATTGTACTATGTCTTAGTATTTAGTATGTTAATATACATCTCTTTAGTAGCCACACTAAAAAGAGAGTCGTTTACTAGAAATCTTTAACAGTTATTTCCATGCAATAATTTCCCTAAATCAAAATTTAGTTTCTCATTAAGTGTCTATGATATACCAGTTACCATTCTAGGCCCTGGGGAAACTAACATAAATAAAACACATATCAGAATCTCCGAACAACTAAAGTGCCATCCTACCAAAATGTGTCAAGTGTTAAAGTATGACCTTTCACATATTCATATTAAATTTAAGGGCATAGAGGAGTTACTTGTTATCCTTTTGCAATATTTTTTGTTTATTGTAATGACTTTCCCATAGTTTTTAAAGACAACTTACCTAAAATATTTACCAAATATATATAATTTGTGTGTGTTTTCATCAATTAGCTTAATGTTTGTGAATGAATATTACTCAGCTTACCCATCCATTAAGTAGGATCCTTAAAGATAGACTACTAAAACTCTGAATTTTCATTATTATAAAAGAAACGCAGGCTATTCATAAGATCACACTTGACTAATATAGTACCTAAAGGCTAAGTTGGGTAAAATTTAGAAGAAGTTCTTCAACACAAGATTATAGAGAAAATATGCTCAGATATTTTTATCAGACACAGATGATTGCTTATAAAATGCGTTATACAGCCTAAACTCATAATGATTAGAAATTATGCCCTATGTTATTTTGAGATAACTTTTGAATACTGAAGTCATCATACTAATGATTAATAAAGTGTCAAACTTCAGAACATTATTATTAACATTTTGGAGATATTTTTTAATTTGTAGTTTCATAAATGAATCAAAACATACCTTACCAGTTTTTAAACATTGAAAACATGGGTCATTACAGTGTATATACAATATAAAAATAATGTAAAATATAAATTAGATTTGTTATACACATGATAGTAAATATTAGTAATATGCTTACTATTTAATTTTAAGGAGATAGCATTTGTTTTCCTAGTAACTTGTCTTAAGAGTTAATGGAATTTATTTTTTAAATTTATTAGAGGGCAAAATTTCATTTTTATAAAACTTGTGTTCTGATTAAGGATATTCAAAAAGTAAATTTTTTAATGTTATTTATCTGTTTTTACCAAATTATATAAAATCCATCATGTTTGAAATGAGTAGATTCACCTTCTTTCCCTCTCCTATTTTTCCATACTTAGGCAGGGTAAAACGATGATAATGACAAAAAAGTGAACTACCTCATTTTTAACATGGTGCCTAACAAGGTATTGAGAGTAAGTTGAGTATAGGAAGCATCTCTTGTCCTTTAACTGGCTCTGAAGCTCTGCACTATAATGACAAAATAAATCAATTTGACTCTCTCTTCCTATTACCTAAACCTCCTTGAATCGATCAGAAAGTAGAGTTGCTTCCTAGATCACTTCATCTGATTAAGTAAGTGAAAACATGATTTGTGTTCAAATTTCTCTTATTCCATTAATTTTTCCTCTATTTAAAACCACAATATTTATTAGGTGTTGCCAATTTTTATTTATAAAAAACAGATTTTACCTTCTCTCTACATAAGCTTTTATTTCTGTCCTGGACATTTAGGTGAATATAAAGCATTATTTTGTTTCATATGTAAGTAACCATGTATATCAATTACAGTGGTTAGTAGCCACCAGGGGTCCATTTATTCAAAGATTACTCTGCTTTAGCAAATAGTACTGTATAGCCTAAAAGAGTTGATTTATTTCCTCAGGTCATGTTTCCAAAAATAATCAGATACTAAAATCATTCAAGCAAAATATAGTTTGCATACAAGAGTCTAGTGAACTTATTTTACTACCAACATTGTGTGAATTGATCTTTTGGTTTTTTTCCAGGGAACTCAGGACAAATTAAGTAAACAAGCAAAACAATACTCTGACTTGTTAGTTTCATTGAATTTATTAATTTGAATGAATTGAATGTAAAATCTACTGAGTTGTATGTGAATACAGGTGAGCATACCTGAGCAGAAAAATATCTGCTTAATAAAATTTATAGTCTAAATTTAGTTGAACTTCTGTAAGTATTGTTCACGAACTATAAAACTAAATATTGTTCTTATATATATAGAAAGGGACGAATTGAAAATTTTTCAGAAAGTTCGAGTAAACTTTACTGAAAATATTAAAAACTTTGTTAAATGAGAGAAACTGGATGATTTACAAAGTATATTTCTTTTTTTTTAAGATTTTTTATTTATTTATTTGAGAGAGAATGAGAGATAGAGAGCATGCGAGGGAAGAGGGTCAGAGGGAGAAGCAGACTCCCCGCCGAGCAGGGAGCCTGATGTGGGACTTGATCCCGGGACTCCGGGATCATGACCTGAGCGGAAGGCAGTCGCTTAACCAACTGAGCCACCCAGGTGCCCTTACAAAGTATATTTCTAAAAGAACTTTCACCTAGATAAAATTTTGGGGGATAAACTATTCATAGTTGTAAAGGTGCAAGAGATTGTAATCATATGCTTTCCTAATTAAGTATAAAAACAACCTACAATGTAATTTTATCATATATTTACAAATTAGAATAAGTCATTGTATAATTAGTTATTATGATTAGTACTCCAAGTAGAAAGATAAAATGTCATTGATATATATTGTTCATGTAAGTATTGCTTGCTCTGGGTTTGGTATAAAACTATATCTAAAAACCTTTTCATGTGCAAAAACTATACAGTGTTCTTTAAGAATCTCTTCTTCAGACCAGAAGTAACATGAATAAAGTGGTTTCATTTGGATTTTCTTAAGAAGAAAAATATATATCTAAGGTATAAGACAAAATTAATGTTTACATCTTTTAATTTTTTATATTTTCAAACTTTATGAATTTGCATTACTTTTCTGTTACAAAATTAAATGTTAAGAAAAATGCTAGAGTAGAAATCCTTTTGTTTCTTCACTCATCATTGCCAATATAAACTAGTACAAAAGGCATGATAGATTTCTTGTATTTCCTTCTCCCAATATTTTTTCCACATTGTAGGCACCACGTTTCAACCAGTCTCTCTCTTTCTTCACACACCTGAGTACTTCTGACTGCATACTGCCTTTGTTCAAAATGGTGAAAGAATAGATTGTATTTTATACTGTACATCAACCAGACTCTAGCCGTAATAGAATTTTCTTCCTTGTCTTTGACTCAACACTTTTTGGGGAGTGTAAATATGGTGGAGATCAATACATATAGTTAAGTAATCAAAATGGGTTGACTGCCCAAACTACAGTCAATTATAATCAAACTAAACATACATAAGGATTAAATTGTTTATAAATCTGTCATGTTCTTTTTTAAATAAAAAATAATGCATATTTAATGTGTGCAACATACTTGATATACTGGGTCTATAGCATTTTGATCAATTTGTAATTTTATTAGAGTGGGAGGTGATATTTGAGTCAAATTCTAGGGAGGAGAAAGCTAATCGTATAAACTGGAAAGAATTGCATTCTAGGTATGGAGAATTGCCCGGGCGGTGATCTTGAAGGGAAATGAGCTTGACACATTTGAAGAAATGCGTGTTCAGTGTGACAGGAACTTATTGAGCATGGAAGAGAGTAGCACAATATAAGGTTTGAAAGATGGTTAGGAACTAGATCCCACAGAGAAGAAAAGGAGTCCTGGTAAGGAGTTGTATTTTAATATTATTCTAGGTTAAATGGGAAACTGTTAAGAGATTTTAACAACTTTTCATTTTAAGAGCATTATGGCTAGTGAGCAAAGAAATAATTGGACGATGGCAAGAGTAGAATTAGGAGTCTATTGTAGTTGTTCAGGAGAGGTGTTACGGTGGCCTGGCCTAGAGTGGTGGTAGCAGAGATGGAGAAAAAAAGGTGGATTTGAGGTACATTTGGGAAGTAGAATTTATGGGACCATCTTATCTTTATAGATAAGTAAATGTAGATATTCAGCATTTATATAATTTCCCCCCCATGGGGCCCAGATTTTTCATTACTCCCCTTAAAAATTACCTTGCTATATATAAATACTGATAATTGACATGGGATATGAGGGATGGGGTGAAGTACCCATTTTCTACTGTATTTAGCTCAAACCGTGATTTGAAATACAATCTTAATAGTACAGTTTTGCTATTTCAAGTGGTTGTACATAATGTACTTCATATTGGATCAAATGCCATTTGTTAATGCATTTCTGACATAACTTTCCATATGCAGTTATTTTTTGTCAGAGAGGAAAATGGCACAGGTGAGTGGGGACATCTTCACAAAGCAGTATAGTAATCCAACAGAATCTAGTTTTCAGCTAAAAAGAGCAATATTTAGAAGTTTGGCTTATGTACCAGGTTTATTCATCTCTGTTAGGATCAGATTATTGGTATTGAAAACAAAAAATCTAAGTTATACTAGATATAAAATAGGGGTGTTTCAGATATTTTCCATTAGTCTTTTTTTCTTTGCATTTTGTTAAAATGAAGGGAAACCAATGTTCAGAAAGTTTCTAAGAGACACAGAAAATGATATTTTAGGTTATATGATATTCTTGGGGGCAGGGATGAGGGAAGAAACAGGCTTTCCACTAAATAATAGTAAATTGTATGTCATTTAAACGATTTCCCTGACTAGTTAATTATCCATTACTTTGAGTTGTCTTTTAATAGTATTATATGAGTGCCATTATTAAATATACAGAAGCATAAAAAGTCCAACTTAACAGTCATATATACTTACTGTATATTTGGAAAATTCATACTCTAGAGAGGCTCATTTAAACATTTCCAAATATTCTTAAATATACATTCAAAATAGTAAATCTTACATTTTACTTTAGTGCTTAGAATGTTCTGAAAAATGCTATTTTTTTAGTTATTTCCATTCTATAAACATTTTGACTTTTTATGGAATATACAACTTCAGTTTTCAATGGTAGATATTCTAAAACCGAATGGAAACATCCACTCTTTAAACAGCTATTTATTGAAGGCCTACTATTTGATAGGTAGTGTACTTACCATATATAAGAGTTCAAGGAGAAGTTTCCCTCCCAGAAGATATGATCCAATGACGAGTTTCCAGTCTCTTTCCAGATCTGGCAAGAAAAATTTGTTTCCTTAAAATTAGATACTAAATCAATTAGAAAAACTTTAAAAACACATTTGCCATGTGATAGTATATAGCAGTACTGATGATAAGACCTCATAATGTAGAACATTCACGTACCACTATTACAAAGTAATATCTAATATTACATTTTATTTCAAAGTTAAGTCACTCAACAATCACATATTAAGCATCTCAGGAATTATGCTAGGTTCTGAGGCTACAATGATGATTATCATACAGTCTCTGTTCTTTAGAAACTTAGTCTGCTCTGTTGATGTTGTGTATCTTTGAGTCATCTTTAATTGATTTTTATAAGATGAATAATTTTATAGTAAATGAGATTATGAGGGAGAGACTGAAGAGAGAAAAGAAATACTATCAAACTTTTAGGCATTTTACTTGTAAAATTGTTTCACAAGAATCTTCCAATGTTTTATGATGGGTATACATTTAATTATATTAAGAGAAAATGTAAATGTGCATCTTAAAAATATATTCATGATACAAAACATATTTCACATATGTGATGGCTTTACATGGACCGACTTGTGGAGTGAGCTTTTGTTCAAAGGATATTAGACTGGCATATTTTGATATGTTTATTTAAGGTGGATTAATTATTAAAAACTGTAATTTATGTTGAAGATGCAAGTTTCCAGTATGAAATAGCAGCAAGCATACCTTTTAATTGAACTTTGTAGTAAGAATTGATGTTAAAGTATGTATTTTCAGTCCATTTCCTGAAAAATACATTCAGCTACTCTCCTGGGATACTGCTGAGTCCTCTAGCCATTGGCCTGTTTGATGACCTGTACTTGGACATAAATGAGAAGTCATCGCTCTTCCTCCTATTTCATTTAATAACTTTAGGTGTAAAAGTCATACTTACTTTCTGATCATAGGAGATATGAGATAACAACTCCTTAAAAACTGGATGTTCAGGAGGTGGAAATAATTAATGTTATTTTTTTCTTATAATGTTAGGTATCTTTGTGAATATCTGGAGCTGATAAAAAGTAAGCATGTTTTTAAATGTATACATAACTTATTTATTATATTAAATTAAAAATAACAGGATAATTATATTTTCTTTCAGGTTGGCTATACTGTATTATGATACTTATATTTTGTGGTACATGAGTATTGAAATGAGAAACACATTCTTAGTACATAAAGTGTAGTATCTAGAATAAGGAAAAACATTTGCCCACAACTAAAAAAATCAATATATCGAAATTTGCCTACCTATGATGATTATTAATAGGTATATTTAAGCAAGTTAATAAAGATATTTTGTTTAAGAAATACATTTATGTATTCCAGATAGGAATTATCAAAAACTAATAAATGATTGCCCCTAAATTTGAGTTGAATTATATCTTAATATCACTTTAATTTTTACTTTAAAAGGCAGAAATTGTGTTGCTGATAGATGATACTTTAATATTGCTAAAGATAATAGAAATTAAGTGTGTAGAGAATTAAAATGTGCAGAGACCAATATGTTATTCTAAAAAGTTGATAGCTTAGATAACTGAAATTTACTTTTAAATATGATGCAGTAGCTAAGCAGCTATACAGATACCAAAATGAAAGAAAAATAGAGATAGAAGAGAGAGCTAAATTATGGTACTATTTAAAAATTGAACCTGTTTGGTAAAGGGGTCTCTCTTACATATCTTGCATAAAATTCTGACTTAGATTCGTTAATCTCTGCAAGTATGGAAATGTTCATTGATGAGAATCTTAGCTAAAACTTATACCCAAAACTGCAAATTTCCTTCCACACTCCCTGTGGATTTAAAGAATACTTAGATTATGTTTATTTTGTGAATGCAAGTGAAAATAATTAGTAGCCATTAAGTATGACAGGAAATAGCTGAGCAAACTAGTAGTTAACATTTTCCAAAATCATAAAGAGTTTTGTCAGTTTCCAAAATTAAATAAAAATCTATACATTGGTCCACTTGTTACCAATTAGTATATCTCAGCGAAAAACCAAGAGTGTAATAGGACAGTTTTAGAATACTAGAACATTCACTCTTAACTTGACTATTTTATGTGCACAGTTGAGGGAGGGAGCAGTCAGAAAGAGATCTCAAATTTTATCTGGAAAAAAACCCCAAAATTTCAGAAGTACATATTGTTTGTAAAATATATTGCTTAATGTAGCTCAAAATAAGTAAAAATTAACATACTCCAATTTTATTGTCATATTTATGACACTGTATTAGTGCAAAAAGGTACTTATGGTAGGTACAATAACTTACTGTCTTACATTGTTATGGTATAATAACTTCATTTTATAGGTTAGAAAAACTGTAGTTCACCCAGGTTATTAAAAATATCAGTTTGGTTCTTTGTTCAATAAAAATGTGTAAGAATCTTTATAATATTCACTAGTTTATGATCAGAAATCAATGGATGCATTTTTTTCAAGAGCCCTATTACCTAGTAAAGCAGAATTAAAACTTAAGAATTTGTTTTAAAGGTTAGATTTCTAAAGTTTTAATATGCTTATTAAAGCTAAATGAAGTTTCTTTTTTTCTAAAAATGTAACCAAGCCTTAAAATCAGTTAAAATTGTTAGCTTATTTCTATAATAAAGTTCTCAAATGCTTTTTCATTGCAGTATAGCCATAGTTACCTTTGGGTTTCTTATTTGTTCACTTTTATTTTTATTACTTAGGTATAAACACTTCGTTTTTTTTTTTAAGATTTTATTTATTTATTTGACAGAGATAGAGAGAGCACAAGTAGGCAGAGAGGCAGGCAGAAGCAGGCTCTCCACCGAGCAGGGAGCCCGACGCGGGACTCGATCCTGGGACTCCAGGATCATGACCTGAGCCGAAGGCAGTCGCTTAACCAACTAAGCCACCCAGGCACCCAACACTTCGTTTCTTAATCTATATGGTTTGTTTATATATTTTTTCTAGAATTCTCAAACTAGTTCAACAATAAGTGTACATTCATCTAATTTTTAAATGAAATGTATTGATACTTACTATTTTTTTCACTGTGCTGGGCACAGGAAATACAAAGGCAAGCCATTTCCATGAAGCTCTGAGAGCCTAAGGTTTAACTAATTAGCCTATTTCTGTGTCAGTGAATAATTAAAATGTTAATTTATATATCAAAGTACTATGGATTAGTTGCATAGATAAGTTCACATCTATGAACTATTGTTTACAGAGATGAAAAGATAAAAGTACTATTCTATGAATTAATATAGGGAGACACTGAGAATAAATATTCATTCGATATATCGGCCATGACTTTGTGTGACTGCTAGAAATGAGATAAGTAAGATCTGCCTCCTGACCTTTAGGACAGTGTTATGGAAATGGAAGAGATATATCTGACAGTTAAACATCAGCAATATATTATTGCAAAGATAAAATGAAGGGAAATAACAAAAAATTTTACAAACAAATAAGCTTGAGTTATACATGGAAAATGAAAACGAGCCTCACATTTATCAGGATTCATCATCATGAATATATGAAACTAATAAGAGAATTAAAATGAATAGTTCCTCCAGAGACCTCAATTTTAAAGTTACGTTGAATAGTTACTCTGCACTTAAAGATTAAAATTTATTCTGCATATAAATGCAAAGTAAAGATCCAAGTAAGTAGTGTCTTACATTGAACATAGAACTTTCAAGTAAGTGGTACAACTTGGCTTTTTCTTTAAATTTTTATCACGTTCTTTAAAAAGTATATTTAATGATGGTAGCTGCTTTTACCAAAAAAACCCCACAAAATCTAAATTTTGATGGACTGTATGTGATTTTGTCTACTGAATATTTTACCTTTAGATGAAGGTAGAATTGGCAATACTTGTATGGTTTACATCATATTTAATTTAAAGATTAAAATCTTTCTATAGATGCTTGCCATCTCCTACTATGTTAATTCCTATTTTATTATAATACTCTTTCCTAACTCTGTTAAATGTTTTTAGCAGTGTTTCATAACTTGGAAATTGCTGGTATTCCTTAATATCTGTCTTGAGAAATTAGGTAAATTGCTGTTTGATCGATCTTGTATTTTATACTTGAAAAATGTGCCTGTAGAAACACATAGAGATAGAAATTGCTGCCAGAACTTGGTATTTTTAAACAGAGAAAAATCAATAGCAAATTACCCGTGATTAGCTGTTGACATTTAGATTTGTACATTTAGAATGTCAAAAGCTCTGAAAACTATCAATTTAGTTCCTAAATTACAATAATCTTATTTTCAACTCTAACATTTTATGGTTCTCATCCTCCCTCCAATATAAAGGTGTGCTTTAAAAAAAAGCAATTGAAATAATTACAGATCTCTTTACAAACTGGATTTTAATTGATTAATTGAAAAAAATAGAGATCTGCCAATAAACCTAGTGGATTACTTATATCTTTCCATGCATCTATGTTTATTGTTATTATTGTAATATGCTGATTCAGGCATTATTTCTATCCTATGAAAATAAGTATCTTTATAAGGCATATTATAATTGCTTTTATATATTTCTTCTCCTTTAATCATTATGTGATACCTAGAATATGGTTACTGCTATGTCATAAAAATTATTTTAGTTCTATGCCAGAAATATTTTCTCCCACAAGAGATGATTAACCTAGACTGTTGGAATCTGACTTGTTGCCAGACTCTGCTAGATTGATGATATTTTTTGAGGTTTAGTATCTTAATTGTAAAAGATTATGACTTTATATATACCGCACTACACACATGTAATGCTTATAACATGAATCCTATTCTCCAAATGCACCACTAGGTTGGTAGAAAGTTCTATTCCTGATGTGGCACCAAAATTTACAAAGCTTATATGGTGCCTATAAAACTAAGGAAAAAACCCACAAATTTCCTCTTTATTATATTTGTCATTGATATATTAATTCCCCGAGTCCAAGATTATTCAGTTTAATTGCTCTCAACTTCCAATTTAAAAATTTTACTTAATTTTAAAATTTATTTAATTCTATTTCAGTGTAAAAGTAGGGACTATACCATGTGAATTGGCTATTTTTAATAGATCTCTTTTAGCTATTAAATTGGAATGATTATGATTTTTTGTTATGTCTAAGTTCTTTACATGCTGTTTACATATGTCATGTTAACTCTCAAGTATTTTCCTCAAGTTGTCTTTAAATAAATTTATTACTGTTTGGATATCAAGATTGACTTTAACCTCCCAAATTTCCCCACTCGCCATCCCTTTCATTCTAAGATTTGCTTCTGAAGATTCATGCACACATTGATCAATGTTAGATGCATAGTTGGAAAAGAGGGCAAGAGAAAAGTAGGCTCAAGTGGAGGAATGTTTATTGCACAGAGCGAGGCCAACACAAAAGCCGGTTCATGTGGCTTTACTGCAAGTATGACTTTATCTTGAATCCACACATACATATACAATCTTCTAATATTGTCTAGCTCTGAAAAACTTCTCCTTGGGTGGAAAAGCCTAGAAAACAGTTGAAAGGGGGCTAAGAATTTGAATAAGAGCTGAGGATAAATCTTTAGTTAAAAGCAGGAAAGTTTCCTTCCCCAGCTCTCATTTCTCAACAGTTAATATTTTACAGTTTTTTTGGAATTATCTCTATTGATCTTTTTCTCAGTTAATTTTCTGAGTTTTTTAATGTGTGGAGAATCTTTGCACATCCTATTTAACTGTATTTTCTAGATATGTTATGGCTTCAGGTTAGTATATGAGGATGCTATGACAACAAACATTTCTTTTGAAGATATAAAATGTTCTAGAAAGCAATTAAGCAGAATATTGAAAAATAGTCATACGCTTGGATCCATTAACTCTACTTTCATGAATTTATTTATTTATTTATTATTTATTATTTTTTAAAATATTTTATTTATTTATTTGACAGAGAGAGACACAGCGAGAGAGGGAACACAAGCAGGGGGAGTGGGAGAGGGAGAAGCAGGCTTCCCGCGGAGCAGGGAGCCCAATGCGGGGCTCGATCCCAGGACCCTGGGATCATGACCTGAGCCGAAGGCAGATGCTTGACGACTGAGCCACCCAGGTGCCCCTACTTTCATGAATTTAAATTCTAGGGAAATGCATAAAGACAGGCTAACATTTATATATGAGGATTTTTTCTCAATCTTATTATAAAACTGAAAAATTGGAATAAGAGTAAATGCCCCCAAATAGGAGAATCTTCATAGAGACATAACTTCCTTTATTTGGAAAAACTTCTTGAATGAGGACATGTGAATCAACAAGAGTCCCAAATTTCTCTGAGAGAGTGGAAAAGCTTGTTTCGCTACTAAAGAGAACATGCTAGAGATGGTAGGAGAACCAGAAAAGAAAGCTTATAAGAGAAACAGTCCGATGGAAATTCTGGAGTCAGTTTAGAGTAGTCAAGAGGACAGTTTAAAAATGATAGTGACTGCCCTTCTATCTGAAATTGTTTGCATGACTGAGATGTTAACAGATCCTCCCATCTTCACCTGCACAATTTTATCAAAATCTGTTATACTCCAGAAAAATGAGAATAGAAAATAGAAGTAAAAATTCTCTGAGGAGAGAAGAACAGTTAGGTCACTACCACCCCCCAAAATAAATTCCCGAAGTTAGAAGATTTAGCTCTTCAACTAAATGAGGTTCCTCAGGAGCTTTGCCCTATCCTTATAGGTGGTTAAGAACAGCAGCTGGGTCAGGAATTTTGTTCTCATCCAGTCCTAAACCGTGTCTCTAATCCCTTCAGAGGAGGCAGCATGGATCCATCTAACATGACAGCATTCCCACAGAAAATTCATAGAGGGCAAAGAATTTAAAAAAGAAAAGAAACAACACTTCCTGTGTTTGCTATGTGTGCTATTTCTCTTATCTGGAAATACAGATCAAATGTGTAAGAAATGGATTTTAGAGAAGTAAAAGAGAAAGTGGCAACGTTAACAGTATGGAATCTTGTTTCATATGCTTTAAACACACTAGCTTCACTTTCACTTTTATGAATACATACAATAGATTGGCCACCTGTTCTTTGCTCATGGAAATGAACCCTGAAGTTAGGGATTTGGCTATAGTTTATAGCCAAAGTGAAAATGGGGGTATATCTTAGGATAATGAAGGAACAGGGCTCTGTTTGCCTTCATCCCCTTTTTCCTGGATGATAAACACAATCATTTCTTAATGCCCCTATAGCTTCATCATGCTGAGCTTTCAAACACATTTTGCAGTGACAGCCACCAATCCTATTCTCTCCTTGCTGCCTGATATCCAGCCAAGAGCTGACTTTACATCCTCTCTGATATTTAGCAACCAGATTAATTTGATCACATATTATCACTGACAAATGACTCTCTAGCAAGGGTATATTTTGAATGGCAACATTTCCAGATTTGGAGAAAATGTAAAAAGGAAATAATAATAGTGATTCACACAAACTGGTTGGGATTACCAGGGTCAGGAAATAGATCCCTGCATCATCTCATAAGCAAAGCTTCAGGCTCAGATTATATTTTTGGCTATGTTTTGGAGATTGCAAGCTATCCCAGCCCAGCTGTATAATGGTTATAAAAGAGAGCACACTGTGGCATGCAGATCACTTTCTCTTAGGCTAATAAGTGTCATTTGTTTATCAAGAATAGTGTTGCTTAAAAGTTATAAATGTCCCTTTTTAAAAACATTTGATGGAGGGGTGGCAACACTGCTTTCAGTTTTGTCAAATTTATGAGGGAAAAAGAGTCCACATGGTACGAAAAGAAAGGAATACAATTAAATACAGTTATTTCCTTTTACTCCAGGCCATTTAATTCCTGTCAGTAATCTGTGCTCTTAAGCACTGTGTGATGCTCCCTTTCCAATAAAACCCTACGAGAAATAGCTGGATTAGAAGGAGTCTGTGTTCTTCAGAAGTACTCAAAGGAAGAGAGGTGTGGTCATTTGCTTGTTCTCCTGTTCTTGGAAACTATTGATAATTTTTAAGCATTTTGGCAATTAATGTGTATTTCTTCTTAAAACTAAGTATATGGCAATCCAAGCAGTATGAGATCTATCCTTCTAATCTCATGGGGAAGTAGAGATTATGTCAGCTTCCTGTCACCTTGTTCTTTTTAACATGGTGATTTGATGATTGAAATCCTGTTTTAAGGGGTGCCTGAGTGGCTCAGTTGGTTGAGCATCTAACTCTTGGTTTCAGCTCAAGTCATGATCTCATGGGTCATGAGATCAAGCCTCACTTGGGGCTCTGCACTTAGCAGAGAGTCTGTATGAAGATTCTTTCCCTCTGCTCCTCCCCCCATTGTTCTCTCTAAAATAAATAAGCTTAAAAATAGCTATTATTGTAGCTCTTATAACCTGTTAGCAGTTATTTCCACTCTGTCTACACACACACACACACACACACACACACACACACAGCCTGAAACACTACGCTATTTGCTCTATAAACTTTTTTTTCACTAGCGTGCAATGGTTCACATAATTCCAAGTATCTCATTTTAGTGCTATAATGAAAAGAACTATAAATTTAAAGTGCGTGTACATTTTTATCTTTTTGACTGTATTTCAGGTCATATTACATTAAGTATTCCAAATATAACCTGCTTGAGCCTGTTGTTATTAGGAAAATCAGTTCTAATTTAAGTTCAAAATAAATGGATAGCATCTTTGTGCTTAAAGAGGAGATTTTTCTGAAAAACTCAAAACATGTTTTACATTCAGCTGTCTCTCCCATTAATGCACATATAAAAATGTATCTCCAGTTGATGGAGGATTTGACATACTGGGGAAAATATAGAAAAAGACCAAATGCTTTTCAACTATGTATATTAATTTAATTCTACCACTTTATCTTTTTTATTCTACCTCTCTAAGGTGAGTAAGCAGCATAAATTACTGCACTTATTTTACTAATGGAATTTATGTGGACGTTAAGTTACTTGGCAAAGCTGATAGACCAAATTAGTAACCACAAAGGAGAATAAAAGCAGATCTTAAGCCTGTTAGATCAGTGTACTTTCTAAATGGGAAGGAGAATTTCAGTCAACATCTAGAGTATTAAAAATGCAGGTATTAAGTTTAAATGTTTCTTAATATTAATATCTTGAAAATGTTTAAATCACTGAACTTTTATCTCTTATAAAATAATGATAATCTGTTTTAAAAGAATAGAAGAATTATTTGGAAAAAAATCTTTATAAAGAATCCCTGGATGGGGTACCTGGCTGGCTCAGTTGGTAGAGCATGTACCTCTTAATTTCAGAGTCCTGAGTTTAAGCCCTATATTGGACATGGAGCCCACTTAAAAAAGAAAAATTTCCTGGATTATACAACTTTTTTTATTATTAGTTAATAGTATGATTTTAAGTGATATTTTTATTTTCATTTTCTTTTTATATTCTTGTTGCTTTTTATTATTTATTATTTGCTTCTCTGTCACCTGTTTGTTTACTAATTTGTCTTGATATGTTTAAGCCGTCTGTCGATTAATGAGCAATAGTGATGACTTAAGTACCAAATGAGAAGCTGTATAGTTTGAGTCTTCAGTTGATGCTTCTCAACATGGTCTACTTTTGTTTTTCCTTCAAATTAGACTTGGCATAGCAGCTATGGAGTCTATAAGCAATCTATAAGTATTGCTGCAGAATTTGTTCAGGTGACAGATTGCTGAGCCCACTACCAATGAATTAGATTTAGTGTTTGAGGTAGTGTTTAGAACTATTCATTTTTAATAAGCACACTATAAAATTTAGATGGAAATGGTTTGAGAAACCCCAGCTTAGAAATCCCCATCTGTATCTATTCTAGTTCTTTGTCTGCAATCAGTAGGAATTAAAGTTAGCTAAAATAAGCAGAAAAGAGTTTTAAAGATGTTGGATAATCCACAGAATCAAAGAATCCTAGAGAACCAACTTTAGAAAAAGTTGGAAACCAAGGCAGCACCTGGGATCTAGGCATCAGGAATTAATTATTAGCCTCATTGGGCTGAATTGATTTCAGACATTTTCTTCTTGTAATTTTATTATTCATCTAAAAATCTTATTTCTGCAAGAGTGAGTCTGATTGGCCTAGATTGTGTCATGAACACTAGCATCATTGAAAGAGTAGAACACTTTGACAACTTTACCATGACTGGACACTATGTGGGACGGTCAATTTCTTAAAAATGCTGTCACTAAGGTCAGGAACATGACAGGGATGTCCACCATCACCACTGTTGTTCAACATAATACTAAAAGTCCCAGCCTCAGCAATCAGACACCAAAAAGAAAGAAAAGGCATCCATATTGGCAAAGAAGAATTCAAACTCTCATTCTTCACAGATGACATGATACTTTATGTAGAAAACCCCAAAGACCACCCCAAAGTTGCTAGAACTCATACAGGAATTCAGCAAAGTGGCATGATATAAAATCAATACACAGAAATCAGTTGCATTTCTATACAGTAACATTGAGTCAGAAGAGAGAGAAATTCTTCCCATTCAGTTTTCCCTCCCTTCCCCTGTGGTCATCCGCTCTTATGTTCCACATGAGTGAAACCATATAATAACTGTCTTTCTCTGCTTGACTTATTTCACTTAGCATAATCCCCTCATTCCATCCATGTCGATGCAAATGGTGGGTATTCATCTTTTCTGATGGCTGAGTGATATTCCATTTTATATATGTACCATATCTTCTTTATCCAGTCATCTGTTGAAGGGCATCCTGGCTCCTTCCACAGTTTGGCTATTGTGGACATTGCTGCTATGAACATTGGGGTGCACGTACTACTTCTTTTTACTGTATCTGTAGCTTTGGGGTAAATACCTAGTAGTGCAATTGCTGGGTCATAAGGTAGCTTTATTTTTAACATTGTGAGGAAACTCTACACTGTTTTCCAGAGTGGCTGTACCAGCTTGCATTCCCACCAAGAGCGCAAGAGGGTTCCCCTTTCTCCATATTCTTGCCAACACTTGTTTCCTGTCTTGTTAATTTTGGCCATTCTAACTGGTGTAAGGTGGTATCTCATTGTGGTTTTGATTTGAATATTCCTGATGGCCAGTTGATGTTGAACATTTTTTCATGTGTCTGTTAGCTGTATGTCTTCTTTGGAGAAGTGTCTGTTCATGTTCATGCCCATTTCTTGACTGGATTATTTGTTTTTGGGGTGTTAAATTTGAGAAGTTCTTTATAGATCTTGGATACCAGCCCTTTATCTGTAGTGTCATTTGCAACTTCTTCTCCCATTCCGTGGATTGCCTCTTAGTTTTGTTGACTGTTTCCTTTGCTGAGCAGAAGCTCTTTATCTTGATGAAGTTCCAGAAGTTCATTTTTGCTTTTGTTTCCCTTTCCTTTTGAGACATGTCTTGAAAGAAGTTGCTGTGGCTGATGTCTAAAATGTTATTACCTCTGTTCTCCTCTAGGATTTTGATGGATTCCTGTCTCACATTGAGGTCTTTCATCCATTTTGAGTTTATCTTTGTGTATAGTGTAAGAGAATGGTCTAGTTTCATTCTTAATGTGGTTGTCCGGTTTCCCCAGCACCATTTATTGAAGAGACTGTCTTTTTCCCATTGGATGTTCTTTTCTGTTTGGTTGAAGATTAGTCGACCATAGGGAGGGGGGTGGGGGATGGGATAACTGGGTGATGGGTATTAAGGAGGGCACATGTTGTGATAAGCACTGGGTATTATGTGAAACTAATGAATAATTGAACACTACCATCAAAAACTTATGATGTACTATATGCTGGCTAACTGAACATAATAAAAAATAATAAAAAAATAAAAAAAATTAGCCCTTGCACTATAATTTATGAAGTAAATACAAGTTTGTATAATTAGAGTCTGTAGAGTTTCCATGTTTGGACCAGGGGAATTAGGCATCATTTTTGTTACTACCCTCAATAGAGTATTATTAATTTAGGGGTTATGTTTTAATAGACTCATGAAGCCAGTCTCCCAAAAGGATAGTATATATTTGCTTTTATCTAAGTACAATTTGAAACATCCCTTGTTATGAAAGCTCTCATTCTATGGTTTAGAAGACAAGGAAATGTATAGGTGGCCTGAACCAACCTTTGCTTTACAAGAAATTTAATTTTTAGTGAATGGCTTAGTGCTATGTCCAAACTTTGTGTATTAAAATATTGTACAATATTTTGGTCATTACCATTTGCCTGATTAACATGAGAAAATTTGTAACACAAAGTATTGTGCCCAATATCAATCCAACTTCCATATACAACTATTGTACTTTAAAAAGTAAACTGATTTCTAAACTACACAACAAAATTGATATGCTGCTAATAAGCCTTGTATTTTTAAAATATCCAGTAACTGGCATTTAAGGAGCTTGGATTTTAAAATTGTCAGTGTTTGATTTTCTCAGAAATAGCTGCTCAGTGGTATAGATAGTTTTTGAGTGCTCGCTTTTTGCTGGGAACCATACTAAGTACTTTAACATATTCAATTATGTAATCCTTACAACAATCCATGAAGTAAACATTATCATTATCATCCCCATTTTATAGGTGAGAAAATCAGGACAAAGAATAGGTTAAGTAAGTTGACACAGTGTTAATGGGTGTTAGTTACAGAGTGTTAAGGAATAATTTGTGTCCCCTCAAAATTCATATGTTTAAGTCTTAACCCTTAGTGCCTCAGAATATGACCTTTTTCTTTGGAAATAGGATTCTTGCTGACATAATCAGTTAAGATGAGGTTGTACTGGTATAGGGTAGGGCCCCAATCCAATGTAACTGTGTCCTAATAGAAAGAGGAAATTTGGACATAGACGTGGACACAGGGGGAAGCTATGTAAAGCTGAAGGCAGATATTGGAGTTATGCATCTACAAGGCAAGACACACCACAGATTACCAGCAAATTACCAGAAGCTAGGAAAGGGCCATGAAACACACTTTCTGGCAGCTCCCCCAAGGAACCAACCTTGCTGACATCTCCATCTCAGAATTCTAGCCCCTGAACTAACACAATACATTTATGTTATTCTGAGCTACCCAGTTTGTGATACTTTGTTATGGCAGCCCTAGGAAACTAACAGAGTAAAAGATTTAGATTTAGACATCATGGCTCCAAAGTTTATATTCTTCACCAACAAACTATATTGTCTTCCTAAAGGGTAAGATAATTGAATAAATACATCATCTCTTAGCATTCGAAAGAGATCTAGACTAGGAAAGCTAATCTAGACTAAGAGAACTGGTAACATTTCTTTGGAGTTTAAAGTGCCTCTTGGCAAGGGCATCGAATGAGAAAGGAGCCTGAAGTACTATTTTCCTTCAAAACTGAAACAAAAAAGAAACAGAATAACTTACTAAATATGGTTGGTAAAAACATGATCTGATAATTTAATTATAAATTATAAATTTATATAAAGTTTATTTAAATACATAAAAAAGTATCCCCCTTACTAAATGTCTAGGGAAAGATAGAAAATCTTCAGGAAGATGTCCGTTGTTGCTGTTTGACTGATAATTGTTTATATATGTCTCAGCTTATATAGAGTATGACTTTTGCATAAACCCAGGCCCTGATTACTAGTGAATTAAACAGGAAAAATGTAGAAGAAAAATATGATTCTAATTCTACAAACCAAAATGGAGAATATGCATGGCCTTCTGCCTATAACTTTTTCTAATTAAAACTGACAGCTGTGCAATAAAGGAAAAGTCATGTATAACCTATGTTTCTTCTGTTCAGAAATAAATGCAATGAAAGATAAAAAGCGCTAGAAGTAGGAAGTACTTAGAAGGTGTATTGATACCTCAACTCTGAAATAGTAGAAGCAATAATGAAAAGCTTGAGGTGTCAGAATATTCTGAATTGCCAAGAAAAGGTCTAGAAAACTTGATTTTTTTCCCTTCCAACTCTAAAAGATTAAAGATGAGTTAGGGGAGTTTTCTGCTTATATCCAGTAGAGGAAATGGTTATTTATAGTGCAGAGACAGCTTATTATTAAAGTGTGATCAGTAAGGTGTTTGATTTTTATCTCCTTATATTTCTTTATTTTTTACTTTGTTTAGAGCTGCATAATCAAAAAGCCTGAGACTGAATCCCTGTCCTGTGTTTCATTAAGAACTAGTTTCTTGAGGGTGCCTGGGTGGCACAGTCATTAAGTGTCTGCCTTAGGCTCAGGTCATGATCCCGGGATCCTGGGATTGAGCCCTGCATCGGGCTCTCTGCTCCATGGGAAGCCTTCTTCTCCCTCTCCCACTCCCCTTGCTTGTGTTCTCTTTCTCGCTGTGTCTCTCTCTGTCAAATGGATAAATAAAATCTTAAAAAAAAAAAAGAACTAGTTTCTTGAGGGGCACCTGGGTGGCTGTCAGTTAAGTGTCCAACTTGTGATTTCGGCTTGGGTCATTATCTCAGGGTTGTAAGATTGAGCCCTGTATTGGGCTTTGTGCTGGGCATGGAGCCTGCTTAAGAATCTCTCCCTCTCTCTTTGTGTCCCCACCCCCCAAAAATAACTCTTAAAAAAATAAGAATAAGTTTCTTGGAAACTGGCTTAATCATTTGGCCTTGCCTTAACCATTTATAAAATAGCAAAGAGAACACCTAATCAGAATTTATAGATGTGCCTGGCTACACAATCACAATTATATAATAGCTAATATTAATCAAGTTATTAGTAGGTTTTAAGGATTTTAGTGCATTATTTCATACCATCCTCTCATCTGAATTAGGAAGTAGGCCATATTGTTTATTCATATTCAACTTCTGAATAAACGAAGTCAGAGTTTGGGGAATTTGCTCAAGGTCACAAGCGAGTAGATTATCCAAAGATTTTGGAATGAAACCTAGATCACTACCTTTGAAATAACACACACGGTGTTTATTAAATATATTGCTAGTGCCCCTGTATCAAGAATACTGTGAGTAAACTTAGTTTTTTGTGAATTTACTAATAGGAAGAGGCAGCCAAATGGGTGGAGGTGACTTGCTATAGATATGGTGATGGAAATATGTGCAGGTTACCAGTTGCTTCAAAGGAAGAGATGGTCACATCAACTTTCAGGCATTAAGAAGGACTTTATATAAGCAGTGAAGCTGGAGCTGAGTGTTGAAATATTAGTTGCCATTCAAGTTATTAGTGACTTGCAAAGCATTCCAGGCAGAGGAAGGAACAAATACAAGGGCATGGAGAGCCCATATGATAGCATTTTGGGGGGGACCAGTAAACAGTTAGGAATAGATAGAGACTATGAAGAAGTGTGAGGCAGGAGACTAAGGAAGAAAAATAGATGGGAGTCTGGACATGAAGGGCCTTGAATGCTGTGCTAAGTGATTTGTACTTTATCATGAGAACTCAAAGGTTCTTAACCCTGGCTGTACATGAAAATCTCACAGTGGGGGCTTTTGAAAAAAATATCCCAAATGTAATGAATTTTTAACATCTTTCTTCCTACTCTTTTTAAGACTCATTAAGCATGTAGTAGGGTTTTAATAAATATTGGTTGATCTTAGTAGTTAGTTTTTATTAGCTATTATAGCCATTTCAGAAATATTTTTAGTTATTTGAGTGATGTGAAGGGAATTTTTCATTATTAAAAAGTTACCTTTTTATAGGGATGTTTAAGAATAAAAAAAAGAAGATATTAAGTTAATTATGACATAGAAATAGCATATATGACAAGCCCACAGCTAACGTTATACTCAGTGGTGAAAAGTTGAAAACTATTCCTTTAAGATCAGAAGCAAGACAAGGATGCCCACTCTCACCACTGTATTCATAGTAGTGAAAATCCTAGTCAGAGGAATTAGTTGAGAAAAAATAAAAGACATTCAAATCTGAAAGGAAGAAGTAAAATGATCTTTATTTGCAGATGACATGTGATTATATATAGAAAACTCTAAAGACCCTGCCAAAAATTGTTAGAACTACTAAACAAATATAGTAAAATTGCAGGACATGAAACCAATATGCAAAAATCAGATGCATTTTTACACATTGACAACAAACTATCAGAAAGAGAAACTAACAATCCCATTTACAATTGCATCAGAAAGAATTAAATACCTAGAAACAAATTTAACCAAGGAGGTGAAAGATCTATATACCGAACACTATAAGACATTGGTGAATGGAATTTAAGAAGACACAAATAAATGGAAGGATTTTCTGTGTTCGAGGATTGGAAGAATTAATATTCTTACAATATCCATACCACCCAACGTAATCTACAGGTTTAGTATATCCCTATCAAAATACCAGTGTCATTTTCATTGAAATAGAAAAACAGTCCCCCAAAACAAAAGACTGAATAGCAAAAGTAATCTTGAGAAAAAAGAACAAATCTGGAGGCATCACCTTTCCTGATTTCAGACTATATTATAAAGCCTTAGTAATCCAAACAGAATGGTATTGGCGTAAAAAGACACACAGATCAATGATACAGAATCAAGAGCCCAGAAATTAAACCATGTATATGTGGTCAATTCATGACATAGGAGCCAAGAATATACAGTGAGAAAAGAATAGTTTCTTCAATAAATGCTGGGAAAATTTGACACCACATGCAAGAGAATTTAAGTGGACCCCTGTCTTATACTCAAAAATCAACTCAAGATGGATTTAAGACTTAAATATAAAACCTGTAAGGTAAAGCTCCTAGAAGAAAACATACGGGATAACCTCCTTGACATCAATCTCGACAATGATTTTTTGGATTTGACATTGAAAGCAAAGACCATAAAAGCAACAAGTGGGATGACATCAAACTAAAAGACTTTTGCACAGCAAAGGAAACCATCAAACTGAAAAGGCAACCTATGGAATGGGAGAAAATATTTGCAAATCATATATTTGATAAAGGGTTAATATCCAAAATACATAGGAAGTCACATAACTAACAAAAACACAAACAATCCTATTAAAAATGGGCAAAGGAACTGAATAGACATTTGTCCAAAGAAGAAGTGTAAATGGCCAACAAGTATATGAAAAGATACTCTAAATCACTAATCATGGTAATGCAAATCAAAACCACAGTGAGATATCACCTCACACCTGTTATAATGGCTATCATCAAAAAGACAAATAACAAGTGTTCATTAGGATAAGGAGAAAAGGGAACCCTTGTTCACTGTTCGTGGGAACGTACATTGGTGTAGCCACTATGGAAAGAGTATAGAACTTCCTCAGAAAATTGAAAGTAGAACTACCACATGATCCAGCAGTCCCACTTCTGTAAATTTGTCCAAAGGAAAAGAAAACAAAAATATCAAAGAGATGCACTTCTTGTCCATTGCAGCAGCGTTCACAATAGTCAAGATATGAAAAAAAACAACCTAAGTGTCTGTCAACAGATGAATGGATAACAAAGATAAGGTGTATATATAAAATATAATATTACTTAGCCATGAGAAAGAATATGAGAATGAGAAAGAAGGAAATCTAGCCATTTGAGACAACGTGGATGGACCTTGAGGGCAGTATGCTAAGTGAAATAAGCCAGATAGAGAAAGACAAATACTGCATGGTATTGCTTATATAATGAGTCTTCACAAAACAAACAAACAAACAAAAAAAAAACCTTAAAGAAACAGAGTAAGAAAAGTGGTTGTCAAAGGCGGGAAGGTTGGGGAAGTTGGGGAGAGGTTGGTAAAAGTGTACAAACTGTTAGCTATAAGATGAAGTAGGCTTGAGGATCTAATGTTTAACATGGTGATTATAGTGGATAACCGTGAATTTTAAAATTGAAATTTGCTAAGAGAGTAGAACTTAGATATTCTCATAAAAATATATGAGGTGATGGATGTGTTAATTAACTAGTTGGGAGTAATTCTTTCACAATGCATATAAGATATCAAATTATCACAATGTACCACATTTTACATTTTAAAATATCTTACAATTTTATTTGTCAATTGAACCTCAACAAAGGTGAGGGAAAAAAGAAAACAAAACAAGAAAGATAAACTGAAAGTGTAATACTTGAATTATAGCAAAAATTGTGTGTTGACCTTAAACATAGTTCTAATGACAAACTGCTTTCATTCAGGTATTATGTTTCCCTTTGTATTCTCAAATATATGGTATATCTATATATTATCTCTGAGATGTGTTTTATTCTATATAACATAAAAGTACTAACTAGCAAAAAAATGTATTTTCATTATAAAAGTTTTCTCTCTGAGTCATTTTTATTCAATTAAAATTATTAATATAATAAAATTTTAACTTATTTATTTCCAAGTGATGTTTTTAAAAATTGGGCTTTTTGAGACTTTAATCATAAAAATATAGCTATAACTGATATTTTGATTTCTTAATGTAATGCTGTGCTTTCTTTTTATTATTTAAATTTGTATGTATTTATTTGGGCAATTGGGTATATAAAATAGGAATTTAGAGGTAGATGGAAAGCCAGAAATAACTAACAAAACTCTGTAACTTTGATTTGGGTGAAATGAGACTGAAAAATATTAACTGACTTGTCCATGGTCATTTAGCAGTTATCGGCAAAATGAATACTAGAACCTCTACAACACACTGAAACTTCAATAGAAGATATAAAATGGATTTTCATTGATTTTCCTAAGAAGTGTGATGGGACAGGCCCTGTCATTTCTAATTGGAGATATACAACTTTGGAGATGAAAATTATACAAAAAGTGTTGCCAAGAATTTCACAGTATTAAGGTGAAATAAGTGTTGATGATTATTTCTCATACTGCTTGTATAAAATTTATCTCATTCTATATTATGGAGGTGAATTCTATAGGAAGAAACTCAATCTAGAGACTGTGTAATTAAAATAACAAATTTTGTACTCAAACTTTGTGAGCTGTGTAGCAATTGACAAGCAGCTTTGATCTCTTTTTCCATAAACAGAATAGTTGAATATTCCTTCTCTCATTACCTAAAGTTACACTGTCATTTTTCTTAGTTATTATGATTCTGGTGTGTGAACAACTGTCAGAAAAAAAAACATTTAGGCAATTAATATTTAACCCAGATTTTGCTAATTTATTGAAATCATGGGAAAACCTATGAATAGCCTACAGAAGTAAAAACCCTTTTCCCAGGCACCACACAGACTAATTAGGTTGGGTGACTGATACTGGCCTTTTTGTGGCCATGGGCAATTATTTCCATCTCTTTGAGCCACAGTTTTCTCCTTGGTAAAGTGCTGATTAATCCTTGAATTTCATTTTATCATGTTGTTGTAATAGCATATTGTTTGTCAAAATATTTTTAAAATAGTGAAGTGTTACACAGTTGTATTATTTCATTGCTGCTTATCAGCAGTGTTGGAACACCTTTAAGCAGCGTTGGTCAAGTCATTTAATCATTCATTCCACATTTACTTGAGCAAACACTAATTGAATTCCAGAAACCATGATTCATGTTGGTGTTAAAAAAGATGAACCATCTTGCCTCCCTTTCAAGTTAAGAAGAGGACTGGTGGGAGAGGGGAGGGCAGGTGAGCCAGCTGTGTTCAGATATTATCACTGTGATTGTGCCTGGGCATACTTCAGCCTAGCCGTAGCACATGACAGTGTGCATTGGTCTGTGCTGCCAAGATAATTGGAGGGTCCTAGATTATCAAATTGATATATTTCCAAAAGGGGAAAGGAAGTCTAAGTTTCTGCATAGATTATACATACTTAATGTCCTTTCAATCCTGAGAGATAGGTACTATTACTGTGCCCTTTTTTATAAATGAGGTAACTGAGGCATAGAGAGGTTAGTAATTTATCAAAGACCACTCAGATAGGATGAAAACAGAAAAAGCAATGTGTGAAAGCATCTAGATTGGGCAATATAAGATGAGGAGGCCAAGAGGAATTCATTGACATGAAAATAAAGGGAGCAGTGACTTCATATCTGCTGTTGTACAGCAAGTGCAAGCAAGATGACCTGCATCTTCAAATTGTATTCTAGAAACAGATGGAAATACTTGCTTTAATTAAGAAGCTCAGATTTCTTGATCACAGAATGGAGAAATATTAAACTAGTAATTATAATTAAATATGGTAAATATTTTTTCATAGAAAAATGCACAGGATTTCCTGGAGGATGTAGAAGGGTGGTGTGGCTTACTCTGCATGGAGGAATCAACAAAGGTTTTTCACAGGAGATAATGCTTGTGTAGTGTGAGTGTGTGTGTGTGTGTGTGTGTGTGTGTGTGTGTGGTAAAATGCATATAAAACTATATTAACCATTTTTAAGTGTACAGTTCAGTGGTATTAAGTGCATTCATATTATTGTGCAACCATCACCACCACTTATTTCCGAAAATTTTCACCTTGCAAAACGGAAACTGTGTATCCATTGAATAGTAACTCCCATTACCCCTCCATATTACCCTTCAGCAGCTCCTGAAAACCATCATTCTACTTTCTTTCTTTCTTTTTTTAATCTCCCCTTTTCCTCCATGCCCCAGCCTTTGGTAACCACTGTTTTACTTTATTGTTACTATGTGTTCAGCTCCCCTCCCCCAACATATAAATGGGATTATAAGTTATTTGTCTTTCTCTGTCTGGCTTATTTCACTTAGCATAATGTCCTCCAAATTCATACATGTCATCGCAACTGGTGGATCTCCTATTTTAAAGCTGAATAATATTTCATTGTTTATATATACACCAACATTTTTTTTTTAACCAACATTATCCACTCACCCGTTGATGGACATTTAAACTCTTTCCATATCTTGGCCACTGTGAATGATGCTGTGATGAACAAGGGATTGCCAGTATCTTTTCAAGATAGTGATTTTATTTTCTTGGGATGTATACCCAGAAGGGCGATTACTGATCATATAGTAATTCTGTTTTTAATTTTTTAAGGAAACTCTATACTGTTTTCTATAATGGCTATACCAATTTACATTCCCACCAGCAATGTATAGAGGTTCCCTTTTCTCCACATCCTTGTCAACACTTATTTTTTTACTTTTTGATTATAGTCATCTTAACAGATATGAGGTGATCTCATTGTGGTTTTGATTTGCATTTCTTAGTGATTAGTGATGTTGAGCATCTTTTCAATACCTCCTGCCATTTGTATGTCTGTTTTAAAAAAATTCTTTTCAGGTCCTTTGCCTATTTTTTCATTTTTTTCATTTGGTTTTTCTTTGCTATTGAGTTCTAAGAGTTCCTTATATATTTTGGATATTAACTTCTCATATATGGTTTGCAGATGTTTTCTCCCATTCCATAGGTTGCCTTTCATTTTGTTGATGGTTCCCTTTGCTATGCAGAAACTTTTGTTTGATGTAGTCCCATTTTATTTTTGCTTTTGTTGCTTGTGCTTTAGGTGTTATATTAAAGCATTGCCATGACCAATTTTAAGGAGCTTTTCTTCTGTTTTCTTCTAGTTTTCAGTTTTAGGTATTACGTTTAAGACTTTAATCTTTGAGTTGATTTTTGTGTATGGTTAAGATAGGAGTCCAATTTTATTCTTTCGCATGTGGGTATCCAGTTTTCCAACACCATTTACTGAAGATACCATCGTTTCCTGTTATGTATTCTTGGCACCTTCGTTGAAAATCAGTTGACTGTATATGTGTGGGTTTTTTGTAGACTCTCTATTCTGTTCTATTGCTCTATATGTCTGTTTTTATGTGCAGAGTCTTGAATGACATTGTTTATGATGACGGAGAGTCAGCAGAGAAGGGCTTTTCCAGAAGATTGAAGAGGCCATTCCAAGACACAGAGAGAGCTAAAGAGCTTGGCATTTCTGTGAAAAAGCAACTAATTTGGTATAGTTGATTTTGGGGGGGGCAAAAGGATTGGAGATAGAGGACAAATTGAAAAGTGAGGTGATCCTGAACTTTTTTTTAGGTCAGCATGCTTCAGTAATATTCAGCTTTTGTATGCTTTACATTATGTTATGGTATCTTTAATACCTTTAAATAATAGCTCATTTAACAATTTTTGGTGTAATATGACAACTTCAGATAAAGACATTTTATTTTGATTAAGTATGGTAAAATTAACTTATAATTAAATACAAATATAAGGCAGAATTTCACTTTTAAAAGAACCAGCTGTATAGTTGACATATAATGTTCTGTTAGTTCCAAGTGTATGACATGGTGATTTGACAGTTCTATACTTTATGCTATGTTCACCACAAGTGTAGTTACCATCTGCCACATATAACATTATTACAATATTTTTAACTATATTTCATCTTGTTTGATAATTAATAAATACATACCTTAAAATTGATTATTTAAGGAATAATTATGATGTTTATATAATTCAAAAGTATATTTTAATATATCAGTTAAAATACATCTACTTGATATGGTATAAAAATCTCTTAATATTTTGATATTTTGAAATTTATCAAATTTTCACTAAAATTCTCAGTGGATCATTTTTATGATGTTCGTATTCTAGTCTACATGATGAAATAAATAAGATGTCAAATTGCAGTTTTACGTACTTATCTGCAAATAACACATTTTGTGTGTTGAAAGCCTCCAAATAAATAGTTAATTACATACAATTTTTACCACACTTTATCTTTTTTTTAAGATTTTATTTATCTATTTGACAGAGAGAGAGAGAGAGAGAGAGATCACAAGTAGGCAGACAGGCAGGCAGAGGCAGAGGGAGAAGCAGACTCCCTTCTGAGCAGGGAGCCAGATGAGGAGCTTGATCCCAGAACGCTTGTAAGCTTAAGATTTGATATCTTGGTCCTAATATCTTGGTTGGGTTGGGTTGTTGATTTTGTAGGCAATTACTAGGCAGTGGTTGGCACAGCAGTGAAATGAGTGGCAGGTGGTAAGGGGGATAAGAGTGAAATAATCCAGCTTCTTTTTTAAAAATGATTATTCTAGTCCCTGTATGAACAGTGTTTGGAGAGAGCAAGAATTGATAATGGGGACACTAGTTAGGACACTATTGCTGTTATTCAGGGAAAAATGATGGTGATTTGGACTAGAGCAGTGTCAGTGAGTGTTGAGAGTGGATATGGATGTGAGAGGATCTTACACCAGCCAGTGAGTCTTCCAGTTCAGAAGTAATGTGTCACTTAGCTCACAACTCTTTGGCCAGAGCTAATCACATTGTCGGGGCCCAGCCATAAAGGGAAAAGAAACACAAATTGTATATGTGCCTGGAAGTTGAGATCTCTCTCTCTCTATATATATATGTATATATATATTGTGAGCAGCAGTAATGATTTCCTTAGTTCATCCTTCTTGCTGCTCAATATTTGGTTACCATAATGATTTCCTTAGTTCGTCCTTCTGGTAACCAAATACCTGACTCATTCTGCCTCTTGTCAACAAAACACACTACTCACCTTGTGGTGTTAAGAAATCTGTTCTTTCTCCAATTCTAATCTGTTCAGAATTATTTCTTTCTCTTGACCTATACTGTCAAGGGGGATTCCCCAAAGGTGCTCTTATTTTCATCTTTATTAACAAGTGTGTCAGTGGTCCAAACTGCTCTTGCAGAAACTTTAAAATGCCTTTGTTATTCTAGACATTGAACCCATTGTTGTGAGGAATAGTGATAACAACAAACATTGTTTTACAGCTCTGAGTGGAAAGTGAAGATCATAGAATTGTGGTAGAGGGATGAGTAGGGACGTGAATTGCTTGCGGACTGACTGCTGCCTGTGTATGGGATGGTGGTAATGATTTCTCTCCCTAACTCAGACTTGACCCATTCTTATGGGTGAAAGTAGAATATTGAGGAGGGCAAGAAAAGTAACAATTCAAAAGAAAGAAGAACCCCCTGATCACTGGATAGTATTTGGAGGTGGGACAAATCAGAATTTTTTCAAGTTGAGTCATTAGAATGACTGTTTAGAGGAGAAACAAGGAAATGTACTCCTTTTGGCCTTCTGTGGCAATCAAATCAGCAATACTGAATTTAAAAAAAAATCAACTTTTATTCCAAGTTTCAGGGAAAACTATAAAAGTAATACAAAAATTATGATGGTAATTAATGTTATTTATACACTATTCGTGGCTGTTTTTCAGGCATGTAGTAGGATTGCATTGCCTAGACACCTTCGGGTTGGGTGAGCCCATGTGGTTAGTTCTAACGAGTTTAGATGTGTGTGTTACATTAAGTGCCAGTGTAACACTCTCTAGAGATTCATTTTCCCTCTTCCATGTCAATGATCACATTTATGGCTTCTCATTCATCTTTGGATTCTAACTACCATGAGCAGAGCCTCCCTCCAAGATAACAGTGGAGCTTATTGAACTTTTGGAGTTTTTTTCCTGTAACATAGCTTCTTTTAGCCTATTTTAAATATACCTAACAATAGTATATATTGGCATATTTTTGATCTAATATGTAAAACTTAGCATCACAGTTTTATTTGTATTTATGAGGAATATTTAATATCAGATGCTCGCAGCAGTGCCATGAGAACACAACCTGCTGCTTTTACCACCACCACTGAAATTAATTCTGCCTATGCTTCCTACCATCACTCACTCCAGGTTAAAAGTCATGGGCTGGAACATTACACTGGATGCTCTTAGGTCATGGTGCCTGTGATACGGCTGCCAAGAAGCCATATATCTTATATTTGCCCTCCTTCAGATTCTCTGGTGAGGGGCAACCTCCCATCTAGCCTGAGATTCTTCCACAAAAGTAGGATAAGGTTTGGGCAAAGGCACTACTCCAGGTCTGAGAGCATAGTCATGAAAATGTCAGCTCAGGAAATCTTAAAGCGTGAAGGAACCAGAAGTACTATCTGTCATACAGGAAAATGGGGAACATTATCCCAGGCCTCAGCATGAATTAATGTTTATACCAGCAAGAAGTAGGATTATGTCTATTAAACCAAGAATAGGTGTTAGCTGATCTTTCCTTGGTGTGTTATATTCTTGTAATCTACGTGGAAAGACAGGGATAGAGAAAAAAATTAAAAGGTGATATAGCTGGCTCTCCAGTTGATTATATCTGGAAGGTTACACTTTTCAGCCAAGTGTTGCTTCCCGCCCTAACCTCTAATTGTTTCTTTAGCACTACATTTTAACTCTAATCTGATAAACAGACTTAGATTATTATCTTATGTCTTTAAAATACATTGTAAATTTCAACTTTATGCTAACATTCTCTCAGTAATTAATCCATTGCATATGGTGATGGTATGCAGACCTTTAAGGGTTTATTGCACCTTAATTGGTTTTACTTTCCCTTTTAGAATATCTTTAATTTTATTCAAGTTGTACTTTCCTAATATATTACTGTTTTTCAATATAATTGCTGTTAATTCCCCAGAAAATAAAATCAGCAGCATCAGCCTGTTCAGGTTGGAATGTTACGGCTCCAGCATTTTTATTTATTTAAGATGTTGAGTTGAGGGTGGTTTGGTTTGCATGGGATAGCTGTTTACTCCTGATGTTTATTTTTAAATATTTACATCAGCCAGTTTTCAACTCAATTATCTTTAAAATTTCATGCAATCATAAAATGTAAAGTGGTGTTCTCTATTAAAACCCTAATTTTAAAAAATAGATAAAAGTGTTTTTATCATAGAATTCATACTTAGCTTCCACTAAATATCTCTGTCCATGTGTAGGGATTTCTTTTGTGTAAGTCAATACACATTCTCTTTCATTTTAACTTGTCAGAGTAGAGCTTTCAGAACCTAGGATTGTCACTGATCTTGTATTTTGGTTAATGAGAATATAATGTGGAGAGGTTGAATTGGACAAAATATTTTTGACCAAGCTATTACCATTATCTATTAACCTGAGGTGTTTTTTGTTGGTTTGTTAGTTTTACTCTTGCAAGAATAAGGATTCGGTGCTTAGTTTTCAGCTACAAATGAACACTTGGGGCACTTGGGTGGCTCAGTTGGTTAAGCATCTGCCTTTGTCTCAGGTCATGATCCCAGAGTCCTGGGATCGAGCCCTGCGTCATACTCCCTGATCAGTGGGGAGCCTGCTTTTCCCTCTCTTCTCCCTCAGCAGCTCCCCCGCTTGTGCTCTCTCTCTGTCAAATAAATGAATAAAATCTTAAAAAAAAAAAAAAAGAAGAACACTAATGAAAGTATTTGGGGATGGGGTAGCTGAAAGCGTATGTGAAGACATATGAATGTATGATGTATGTTGTTTGAAACACATGTTCATTTAAATAATACTCTTAAATTATAGATGGGGGATATTTATAGAGCTCTTTCTTTAATAAAGTCAGATTTAGTTATGGTTAGTTAGGAAGAGAAGGATGTTTGTCAATTTTATGAGGCAGTTCTATCAGTGAGGTGGCAGTGAGCAAGTAGAAAAGGTAGTAATGAAGTTGGGGTTTAACCTTTAGAAATCATGAACTCCTTTTTCTAGCAAGGGAAATTTGACTGTGAGTGTTCAGAATAAAGGGACTACACTGGAGTGAGGAATGAGGGATGTGTAAGAGTACAGTTATCACTTGGACTGACAGCCAGCCAAAATAGGCTGTCTTGAGTGCGTATGAATTACCACTTTGAACATACCTTGGCCGTGGCCTTCGTTTATATGACGCCTTGATAAAAACCTGTACTTTAACAATAACAATACTTAAAAATAATAAGAAATTTTCTTTTATTGTCCACTTCTCTAAATTGTACTTTTCATTATTTTATAAAGAAGAAACCAGTGTTGCACAATAGATGTGATTCATGTGAACATACTTGTATTTATATAAAATGCACGAAGTGTATTGGAATCATATTCTTTTCCACTCAATCCTTCTTTGCTTGAACCTGGACCCGTTTGAGTCCCATGTGTCAGTATACTTCCCATTCAAGCTGGAGGGTAGGTGTAATCTTGAATTAATAGAAAAGTTTCAGTAATCTTTAACACAGCAGCAAAGATTACTGTATTAGGTTAATCTTGTATATTCATACTAATCTCTCGGTTTCTCTGTTTTTCTGTAAATTCAAATTTTGGACTAGTGATGGAAGCTCTGTGCTTGACTCCTTATTTGTATCTATAAGCTTGATCTTCAGCTACTGTTTGTGGTTGCTGAATACCTATAGTTAAACTTAACCATGACTGACCCTGTGACTAAGACACAAAACTGTGTGTTATACATTATTCCTCTGACCTTCTCATTTAATTCATATTTAACTTGAGACTGGCCTCTGGATATATATTATGGTCTATAATTATGCTTTGACATTCACTCTTTTTGCCTCCTAAAGATATAGGTCTTGCTTCATCTGGTTTATCATATAGAGAACTCAAATATGGTGAAGTCTTTATGAGAAATTACAAATTGAGTTATGTAGGTATAATGAAAAATATCTAGAAGAAGGTTGGGATATTTGGAAAATAATTTTTACTTAAAGGATTAAATAAAAAAATCTGATTCTGAGTGATCCTAAAGTATCTTTATATATGAGGCCTGAGTTATTACTATACCAAAAGCCATTTTGCTATTATGGGTTTGTTTGCTTTTTAGAAATATTTATTTGTTTGTTTTAGAAGGAGAGAGAGAGCACAAGCGCGAAGAGGGGCAGAGGGAGGAGGAGAGAAATCCTCAAGCAGATCCCCACTGAGCATGGAGCCCCAGGACTCTGAGATTGGGACCTGAGCTGAAATCCAGAGTCAGACACTTAACCGACTGGGCAACCCAGGTGCCCAGTTTGTTTATTTTTTTTAAGGGGAAGTTTATTCACTCTCTGGGTTGTGATTAGCCAGTTCAGGGTTGTGGCACAATTTTTATCAAAAAATGATAAAAATTGTGATGAAATGTGTGTCAACCCATGGGGGATAAATAAAGGTTGAGTAATTTCTGTAAGCAACTGTGGGATTCATCTGATGATAATTCCTACAGGACTTGACCTGTGAAAAAGTGAGACGCAAATATAAGATAAAACATGGAGGGAAGAGAATGGAGTATGAAAGAGATCAAGACAGGTAGTAAGAAAGGAGGAATAGCAGTTAAAATAAAATCAACCAAGTTGATTCCAGCTGATCTTCAATTCATCCAGTCTATGTGAGACCAAATAATTAAATGAAATATAAAGCATAGGCTAATTAAAATAAAATAAATGAAATATACATTCAGTGAAGGTGAATTTATTTGTAATATTCTCTACTGTCTCCCTAGCACTTAGCACAGAAACTGGTAGAAAGACCAGACAAATATTTTTGAATAAATGAGTGAAATTTTTTAAATGAGGAAAGCCTGACTATAAGAAAGTAGCTTTTATGATCAAAAAAGAAAATTTATTTCCACATCTTAATGGATTTCTCCTTTTTAGATAGTATGATTAAATGGCAGCATGTAAAAAATATAAGTTATATTTATCAAAATATAATCAATCTGTAAGAATTCAAGGTGGGAGTGTAAAGGAGATTTATTCATTTGGTATGCAATTGTGTTGGGATTAATCGCATGCTGTGCCCAATTAACTTTCAGCAGTGTAGTTCATGTGCTGTAATACAAAGACTTAATATCTGGCTGAAAATGAAAATAAACTCCTATTTGTAATGTTGATGATGCCTCTCTGCCGATGTTGGTTCAGATGTTTTGGTGATTGCTCTCAGTGGATTAGTAAGATATCTTTTGTCTTATTTCCCTATTTGTTTTGCTTGCCCTAACTTTCTGACCACCATCAATGAATTCTCATAGTGAATTTCTAATCTTTACTCACAGTTAAAACTCATTATCTCATCGTTTTATAAGGTCTTACTTGATTTTAGTTAACCAGGAAAAGGAAACCTAGCACATTTCTGTATAACCTTCAGAGATCATAGGTTAAGGAATTTGTTGGTGTAAAGGGTAAGGTTCTACTGGACACACTGAATTTTGTAGCATCTGTTCTCTTCTGATTCAGAACTGGCTCTACTTTGCAGTTCCAGTTCCAACATATATTGTGAATTACAGGGATAGCTGAACTTGTTAGCTAATTCCAGGGCTAGCTAAACTTGTGCTGTTACACAAAATAGAGTATTGCTTCTCTTAAGAAGAAACATACCTTTTAGAACTGAGTGAACATGTCCTGCTTAAATGAGATTGGTATGGGAGTATGAATTATAGTCTATGAGATGATGAAACATTTAACAGAAGATTCTTAAACTCTAGGATCATAGTCTTTAAGAAAAGAAAATTAGAGGGGTGCCTGGGTGTCTCAGTCATTAAGCGTCTGCCTTCAGCTCAGGTCATGATCCCAGGGTCCTGGGATCGAGCCCTGCATTGGGCTCCCTGCTCGGCAGGAAGCCTGCTTCTCCCTTTCCGGCTCCCCCTGCTTGTGTTCCCTCTCTCGCTGTGTCTCTCTCTGTCAAATAAATAAATAAAATCTTTAAAAAAAAAAAAAAAAGAAAAGAAAATTACATGAGAACTTCTTTTTGCTAAGTAGGTTAGGTGGTAGATTATATGAAAAAATGCAATGTTTATATATTTTTAGACATCTTAGAATTGTATAGTATCATAGGAAGACAAAATATAATTTTACTCCAAAAGATATACAATAAAGTTATTGCAAACCATTTAAACTTGATTTGATTGAGTAATATAGGGGCAAGTATAGTAGAAGTAGTCATGTTAGTCATTTAGTACACATTATTGATTGCTTTTTAGATAGTCACTATATCAAATGCCAGGGTTAAGAAGATGGGAAATTTTGTTGAGATATGTTTCATAATATGGGTTTTCTTGGATGTAACAAAGGTGACTTTGGAGTACTATTAGCAATAGGAAATATATTTATTCTTTCCAAATGAGTGTGGAAATAAAAAAAAATCATCTTTTAAGTTGTTTTATGTTTATATGTAAATGGGCAAACATTCTTATGTGTACATATATTTCATTAATTTGTGTTGCAAGTCAGATTTTACTATTAGTTTTTAATATTAGTTTTTAGCTTTTCTCCCCTATTGAAATTTTACTAATGTGTATTAAAATTTGAAACAGATGATAATGATCATAGATTGTTATAAATTTTTAATATTTCTACTTTAATAAAAATTTGGTTCTGATTTTTTTCTAAGAATACCCAAGAAAATATATTAAAATAAAGATTTGTGAAAACTATTAGTGACCACATTAAATTTTATCTGAAAATTCAGTTCACACACTTTACTATGCTATATAATACTTAATGGTTTTAAAAGGTACTCAGGAATTTCTTTTTTTTTTAAAGATTTTATTTATTTGAGAGAGACACAGCGAGAGAGGGAACACAAGCAGAGGGAGTGAGAGAGGGAGAAGCAGGCCTCCCGCGGGGCGGAGAGCCTGATGTGGGGCTCAACCCCAGGACCCTGGGATCATGACCTGAGCCGAAGGCAGACGCTTAACGACTGAACCACCCAGGCACCCCAAGAAAATTTCTTGAGATGGGATAAATTGGTCATTTTTATATCCTTAAAAAATAAGATCTATTTTAAGCCAGACTAAACTGCATTTGTTATTATTCTTAGGTCCTCTGAATTGCTTTATGCTTATGTTTCTTATAAAAATTTCCATGATTTGCAATCCGATTTAGACACATTTGAAAATATTGGTGTTCATTTTATTTTATTTATTTTTTAAAGATTTATTCATTTTTTAGATAGAGAGCATGCACAGATGGGAGGAGGGGCAGAAGGAGAGGGAGAGAGAGAATCTCAAGCAGACTCTATGCTGGTCATGGAGCCCAATGAGGGGCTCAATCTCATGACCCTGATTGACCTGAGCCAAAACCAAGTGTTGGACAATTAACTGACTGAGCCGCCCAGGTGTCCTGGTGACTTTAAATGATGTAACTGTAATTTTGCTTTCTGGACTACACAATACACAGGAACTGCATTTCCTAGAACAATTTCGAAAAATGGAAATTTCCTAGGAGAAAATAGATGCTTATCAAAAGTTAGCACTGTCTTCTTGAGCAGCCTTCAAAGCTGAAGTAAATAAGACATGAAATTTAGCTTCCCAGCAGGCTTTAATTCAGAAATTGCTGACCAAATACTAATGTCCATAGCCTTCTGTCATAAGATTTGTTCATTACCTTGGTCTAGTTGCTTAGATTAGGTGTGGAGTATTATAAAAATCAAAGGTAAATGCTTTAAAAAGTGCCAGTTTAAGTATTTTATTGTTCAATAGAAATGTGAATAACTCTGGCCGAGTAGTTATTTATTTCACACTGTGAGAGATTGGGCAGTAAATAAGACTCTTTATAAAATCAATTAAATTTAAAATCAAGTTTCATGATATTTATTTCTAAAATTTTAAATAAATATAAAGATAATTATTTTGTTGGTTTTGTGTTAGAAAAGACCCATACAAAATAATGTAAACTTTTACATTTTGCTGTGTTAATTTTTTATAGCTGTCTATTAGAGTCCTTAAATCAGAAAACTAAGAGTGCAGTATCTCTCTCAAATCTGTCTTAAATATCATGTTCTCCTTTTCACTCTTCTTGCACTACAGCCTGCTCTGTTTCCCTTTCTCTTAAACTTCCTATTCTCTTGTCCTTAATGAGATCTGAGAAGCCTTAGCATAGTGGTTAGGTCCTTGCGCTTTAAAGCAAGACCAGCTGGCATTAAATTCAAATGCTTGGGCCTCTTACTAGCTTTGCTTCCTGGAGTACATTTGTTTCTTTACCTCTTCAGGACTTTGCTTTCTTAACTGGTAAAGTGGAGGTAGTAATAGGAACTTGGAAAAAAAAAAGTTTGAAATAAATAGCAAATAAGGTAATGCATGTAGAACATGCTTAGCCAAGTGTTTGACTCATAGGAATCATTGAGACGAATGTTAGTGAAAATTATTATAATATAGGATTCTAAAATGAGACTCGTAAACTCATCTGAAATTCCAAAGCCAAGAACAATATATAGGTACCAATACCGACATATGTAAGAGTGAAGTATTAAACCATTCCCTTTTCACCTCATGGCTAAAAGATTTAAGGAACCTATTTTTCCAGCATTCGAGTTGACCAGTTTCAAGTATTGTAAGTGATTAGGTTTGGGGAGATTGGAAGGAATTGCATTTGGGGGTTACAGAGGGGATGCTTTAGTGCAGGGGACATTAAAGGGGCAATCTAAAGGTTAATATATGTTCTGTATAATCTGGGGACGGGGGTATAGGATGGTAGAAGAGACTGTGACTAGGTGGCCTGAGACGGGAGAGCAGAGGCAGAAACAGGGAGGGCCTGCACCAGAAGAGAGCCACATAAACTAGTGGGTAGGGGTCAAATGTGTGGAATATTAAGAAAAGAACTGTTCTGGAACCTTTTAGAAAGGATGTTGCCTGGTGGTTTCTGCATAGGATGATGATATAAGCTAGGAGCTGAGGAGGAAGTTGAAATTATTAACTGGAAGAGACAATGTTTTCTTCAGAATTGGAATTTCCTAGGACAATGTCCATAAAATGGTCGTCAAAGGTAAAGTCACTTTTGACCATGTTCTAGTCCCAGAGAGCACCAAAGCCAGATCAAGACTGAACTGAACCAGTCATGAAAAACTGTACCCTTCTCTACTTAATCACTTGGCTTGACCCCAGTGAGTCAGAAATAGCAGCCAGTGAGTGGCAGATTATGAAGGGAATCTAAACACATATTCTTTCTATGCAGCAAGCTTCCAGGCTTTAAGCAAAATCAAATTGATGGAGAAGTGCAAAGTTGTGTGGATTTTGAATTTGATTCTTTTCTTGAACTAAATATTTAACATTTTTGAAATACAATGTATTATGACTAAAAAGGCATGGCAAAATGATGTTACTTGCCTGAGATTTCACTGTAGCATGAGGTGAAACTAGCTCACAGAAATGGTTTTGAAGGATGGGTGGCAGAAAATTAGAATCAAATAAAAATATACATAAAATAAATATAATGAATAAATACATAAACTAAGATAAAAATATAAATAAAATTCAGTTCTTTCAATGCAGTCATCTCTTAGTATAAGTATGCCCCTAATTATATGTAGTTACAGGAGATACATATCTTGCTGCCCTCTGGAAGACAAATGCTAGTTATGAGAATGTAATTTTATGGTGTAGTATGAGAAACAGTATACCTGGTGAGAGATAAAGTTTTTTTTTTTTGATGTATAGTGGCATACAATATTATATTACTTTTAGTTGTACAACATAACGGTCAGCATTTATTATACATTACAAAATGATCCCACCAATAAGTGTAGCTACCATCTGTCACCATACAAAGTTATTAAAATATTGTTTGAGTATATTCCCTATGTTGTACTTTACTTTCCTGTGACCTATTTATTTTATAACTGGAAGTTTGTACTTCTTAATCTTCCTCACTTATTGCACCCATTCTCCTCACACCCATCCCCTTTGGCAACCACCAGTTCTCTGTATTTATGAGTCTGTTTCTATTTTGTTTTATTTATTTTGTTTTTTAGGTTCCACATATAAGTGAAATCATACAATGTCTTTCTTTGACTGACTTATTTCACTTAGCTTACTACGCTCTCAAGGTCCATCCTTGTTTACACAAATGGCAAGATTTCATTCTTATGGTTGAGTAGTACTATGTGTGTATATATACCACGTCTTCTTTATCCATTTATCTATTGATGGGCACCTAGGTTGCTTCCACATATTGGCTATTGTAAATAATGCTGCAGTGAACATAAGGGTGCATATATCTTTTCAAATTAGTGTTCTTTTTCCCCTTTGGGTAAATACCCTGACATGGAATTGCTGGATATTATGACAGGTCTTTTAATTTTTTGAGGCACCTCCATACTGTTTTCCACAGTGGCTATATCAATTTACATTCCCAACATAAGTGCATGATGGTTTCCTTTTCTCTACATCCTCACTAACATTTGTTATTTCTTGTCTTTTTGATACTAGCTATTATGACAGGAAGGAAGTGATATCTCATTGGGTTTCGATTTTCATTTCCCTGACAATTAGTGATGTTGAGCATCTTTTCATGTGTTTTTTGGACATCTATCTGTATTATTTGGAAAAATATCTACTCAGCCTATTTTTTTAATTGACTTACTTGTTTTTTGGTGTTGAGTTGTATGAGTTCTTATATATTTTGGGTATTAATCTCTAGTCAGGGAATACTAACACCTTATATCATTTGCAAATATCTTCTCCCATTCAGTAGTCATGTTTTAATTTTGTTGATGATTTTCTTCACTGTGCAGAAGCTTTTAGTTTGATATTTAATTTATTGTTTATTTTTGCTTTTGTTTCCTTTGCCTGAGGAGACAGATCTAAAAAAATTTGGGGGCACCTGGGTGGCTCAGTTGAATAAGCATCTGCCTTCAGCTCGGGTCATGATCCCAGAATCTTGGGACTGAGCCCTGCGTCCAGCTCCCTGATCAGTGGGGAGTCTGCTTCTCTCTCTCTCTCTCTCTCTGCCCCTCCCCCCATTCATGCTCACTCTGTCTCTGTCTCTGTCTCAAATAAATAAATGAAATCTTTAAAACAATAAAAAATAAAAAAATAAAAAAATTTGATAAGACTGATATCTAAGAGTTTCCTGCCTTTTTTTTTTTTTGGCATTGCAGAAATATTTATTAATCAATTAATACATAGTATATTCATTATTTATAACATTTTATAACATACACTGCTATTTATTACAATAATATGCCCTCTAATGGTAGTCTATCATATTTTTATTAAAATATAAAAATGAAACGTGCGGTAAGTAAACAAGTGAATAATAGCAAGAGTACCAACAGTTCTGTCTTTTTTTAAAAGAAATGTTAGGGCTTCAGGTTTTGCATTTAGGTCTTTAAATCATTTTGAGTTTATTTTTGTGCATGGTGTAAGAAAGTGGTCCAGTTTCATTCTTTTGCTTAGAGCTGTTCAGTTTTCTCAGTGCCATTTATTGAGGGCGTCTTTTCCTCATTGTGAATTCTTGCCTTGTCATAGATTAATTAACCATGTGACTGTGGGATTTTTTTTCTAGGCTCTCTGTCCTGTTATTTTCATCTACCTGTCTTGTTTTGTGCCAGTACCATACCATTTTTATTACTATAGGTTTGTAGTATAGTTCAGAATCAGCATGATACCTCCAGCTTTGCTCTTCCTTCTCAAGATTGCTTTGGCTATTTGGGGTCTTTTGTGGCTCCGCACAAATTTTAGAATTCTTCTAGTTTTGTGAAAAACGCCCTTGGTATTTGGATAGAGACTGCATCAAATCTGCAGATTTTGGAGGGTAGTATGGACATTTTAACAGTATTAATTCTTCCAACGCATAAACATTGTATATCTTTCCACTTGTTTCTTCCGTATTTTATAGCTTTCTGAGTACAGGTCTTTAACCTCCTTGATTAAATTTATTTCAAGGTATTTTATTCTTTTTGATGCAGTTGTGATTGGGATTGTTTTCTTAATTTCTCTCTTTTTTAAAAAGATTTTATTTACTTAGAGAGAGAGAGAGTGGGAGAGAGAGCAACATCCACAAGTGGGGGCAGGGACAAAGGAACAGGGAGAAGCAGACTCCCTGATGAACAGGGAGCCGGATGTGGGGCTCCATCCCAGGACCGTGGGATCATGACCTCAGCCAAAAGGCAGATGCTTAACCAACTGAGCCACCCAGGAACCCCTTAATTTCTCTTTCTGATAGCTCGTTTCTCCTGTATAGAAATGCAGCTGATTTCTGTGTATTAATTTTATGTTCTGCAACATTACTGAATTCTTTTATTAGTTTGAATGGTTTTTATTGGGGTCTCTATGGTTTTTAAAAAAGTATTATGTCATCTGCAAATAGTGACAGTTAATTCTTCCTTACCAGTGTGGGTCCACTTCCTTCCTCCCCTTCCATCCCTTCCCTTCCTTCCTTTCCATTCTTTCGGTTCCCTCCTTTTCTCCTCCTCCTACTTTTTTTCTTTTTGTCTGATTGCTGATTCTGCCTGTTGAATAAATGTGGTGAGAATGGGCATCCTTGTTCTCTTCCTGATCTTAGAGGTAAAGATTTCAGCTTTTTATTACTGAGTATGATTGTTGTGGGTTTGTCATATATGGCCTTTATTATATTGAGGTATGTTCCCCTCTGTAGCCACTTTTTTGAGAGTTTTTATCACAAATGGATGTTAAATTTTGTCACATGTTTTTCCTGCATCTGTTGTGCATCATGTAATTTTATCCTTCATTTTGTTAATACGCTACATTATATTGATTGATTGCAGATATTGAACCATCCTTGCATCTTGGAATAAATCCCACATCATCATGGCCTATGATTCAACTGTATTGCTGAACTCAGTGTGCTAATATATTGTTGAGAATTTTTCATTTATGTTCGTCAGTGATACTGGCCTATAATTTGCTTTTTCTGTGATGTCCTTGTCTGGTTTTGGTATGAGGGGAATGCTGGCCTCATAGAATATATTTGGAAGCATTCCTTTGTGTTCAATTTTTTGGAATGGTTTGAGAAGGATAGGTGTTAACTCTTCTTTTAATGTTTTGTAGAATTGACCTGTGACGTTTGGTTTTTGGGGAGTTTTTTGAATACTGATTTAATTACATTACTAGTAATCAGTCTGTTTAGGTTTTCTATTTATTCCTGGCTTATCTTGGAAGATTGTGTGTTTATAGGAATTTATCCACTTATTCTAGAGTATCCAATTTGTTGGCTTGTAATTGTTCATAGTAGTCTCATAATATATTTGTATTTCTGTGATATCGGTTGTAACTTTGCTTTCATTTTTTATTTTATTTATTTGGGCTCTCTCTCTTTTTTTTTTTTTCCCTGAAGAATCTGGCTCAAGGTTTATCAGTTTTCTTTATCTTTTTAAAAAACCAGCTCTTAGTTTCACTGATCATTTCTATTTTCTCAGTCTCTATTTATTCCACTGTGATCTTTATGATTTTCTTCCTTCTAACTTTGGGCTTTTTTTGTTCTTCTATTTCTAATTCCTTTAAGTATACATTAGGTTGTTTATTTGACATTTAAGGTGGGCCTATATCACTATAAACTTCCTCTCTTAGAACTGCTTTTGTCATATCCCATCAATTTTAGAACATTGTATTTCTGTTTTCTTTTGCCTCAAGATATTTTTGATTTCCTTTTATTTCTTTGTTGACCTATTGGCTGTTTAGTAGCATGTTGTTTAGACTCCACAACTTTGTGTTTTTCCTTTTTAAAAATTGATTTCTAGTTTCATATTGTTGTGGTCGGAAAAGATTCTTGTGATTTCAGTCTTTTTAAATTTATTGTGAGTTGTTTTGTGGCCTAATACGTGATCTATTCTAGCAAATGTTCCATGTGCACTTGAAAAGAATATGTATTCTTCTGGTTTTGGATGGAATGTTCTGTATATATCTATTAAGTCCACATGGTCCAATGTGTTATTTAGGCCACTGTTCCCATATTGATTTTCTGTCTGGATGATCTATGATGTAAGTGGATGTTAAAGTGTTCTACTATTATTGCATTACTGTCACTTTCTCCTTTTAAGTCTGTTAATATTTGCTTGACATATTTTGGTGTCCCTATGGTTGGGTACATATTTACAAAGATGTAACTATCTTCTTGTTGGATTGACTCCTTTATGTTATGTAATGCCTTCTTCATCTCTTACTACAGTCTTTGTTTTAAAGTCTATTTTTTCTGATATAAATATTGCTACAGCAGCTTTCTTTTTGTTTTTATTTGCATGGAACATCATTCTCTATTTCTTCACTTTCAGTCTGTATGTGTCTTTAGGTTTGAAGTGAGACTCTTGTAGGCGGCCTATAGATGGGTCTTGTTTTTCATTTTTTATCCATTCAGCCAGCTGGCCTATGTCTTTTGATTGTAGTACTTAGTCCATTTACATTTAAAGTAATTATTCATAGATAGACACTTAACGGCATTTTATTGTTTTCCGGCTGTTTTGTAGTTCTTCTCTGTTCCTTTCTTCTCTTTCTCTCTTGTGATTTGATGACTTCTTTGGTGTTATATTTGGCTTCCTTTCATTATTTTTTGTGGTATATGCTATAATAGGTTTTTGCTTTGTGGTCACCATGAGTTCATATATAACACCCTATCTATATATGTATACATTTTAAGTTGATAGTCACCTAAATTTATCACCCTCTAAAAGCACAACATTTTTACACTTACACAACATTTTATGTTTTTGACATCATTTTGGACATCACTTTTTTGTATATTCCTTATGTAGTTCTTATAGATATACTTAACTGAGCCACTGAGATGCCCCTGTAGATACATTTGATTTTATTAGTTTTGTACTTCAACTTTCATACTAGCTTTGTAAGTGATTGATTCACTACTTTTACTGTATGTTTGTTTTTACCACTAAGATTTATTTTCTTTACTTTTGTTATGGCCATTTATTTATTTAATTGAAGTATAATTAATACACTATGTTATATTATTTTTGGGTGTACAATATAATGATTCAACAATTCTATACATTGCCAAGTGCTTGTCAAGGTAAGTGTACTCTGGATCCCCTTTATTTCATATATGTACACACACATATACATACATACCACATCTTCTATATCCATTCATTATTATTCATTTATCCATTTGTACATACATACCACATCTTCTATATCATTATTCATTTATTGGGTTGCTTGCATATTTTGGCTATTGTAAATAATGCTGCAATATACATAGGGGTGGATATATCTTTTCAAATGATTGCTTTCATTTTTGGGAGGTAGATACCCAGTAGTAGAATTACTAGATCATATGGTAATTCTATTTTTAATTTTTTGAGAAACCTCCATTCTATTTTCCACAGTGGCTGCACCAATTTGCATTCATTCCCACCAACAGTGTATGGGGTTTCCTTTTTCTCCACATCCTTGCCAATGCTTATTATCTCTTGTGATTTTAATTTTCACCATTCTTACAGGTGTGGGGTGATATCTTATTGTAGTTTTGATCTGCATTTCCCTGATGATGAATGATGTGGAGCATCTTTTCATGTGTCTGTTGGCCATTTGTATGTCTTCTTTGGAAAAATGTCTATTCAGGTCCTCTGCCAATTTTGTAAAGATTTTTTTGAGAGAGAAAGAGCCAGAGTGTGTGTGAATTGGAGGGGGGAGGGCAGAGGGAGAGAATCTCCAAACAGACTCCCCGCTGAGTGCAGAGCCAAGAGCTCCATCCCAGGACCCTGAGATCATGACCTGAACTGAAATCAAGAGTTGGCTGCTTAACCCACTGAGAGCCACCCAGGTGCCCCTCCTCTGCCCATTTTTTATCATATTGTTTGTGGGTTTTTTGGTGTTGAGTTGTGTAAATTCTTTATATATTTTGCATATTAACCCCTTATTGGATATATCATTTACAAATATCTTCTCCCATCCAGTAGGTTGCCTTTTCATTTTGTTCATGGTTTCCTTCACTGTGCAAAAATTTTTATTTTGGTTTAGTCCCAATAGTTTAGTTTTGCTTTTATTTCTTTTGCCTGAGGAGACATACCTAGAAAAATGTTTCTACGGCTGATGTCAAAGAGATTACTGCCTATGTTTTCTTCTATGAATTTTATGGTTCCAGGTCTCACATTTAGGTCCTTAGTCTATTTTGGGTTTATTTTTATGTATGGTGTAAGAAAGTGGTTCTGTTTCATTCTTTTGCATGTAGCTATCCAGTGTTTCCAGAACCGTTTGTTGAAGAGACTGTTTTTTTTTTTCCCACTGTATATTCTTGCCTCTTTTGTCATAGATTAATTGATCATATACACATGGGTTTATTTCCTGGCCCTCTATTCTGTTCCATTGATCTATGTATCTATTCTCCCAAGTTTGATGAACATCTTTATGACCATTGCTCTGAACTCTTTATCAGGTAGATTGCTTATTTCTATTTTCTTTAGTTATTTTTCTGAGATTTTGTCTCATTATTTGCTTTGGAACTTATTTTTCTAGTGCCTCATTTTGCCAGATTCAGTTTCTGTGTGTGAAGTGTATCAGTTTCATCTCCTGATCCTGAAAGAGTAGCTTTATGTAGAAGGTGTTCTGTGGAACCCAGAAGCACAATTCCCCCTCCAGATCACCAGAGCCAGGTGCTCCAGGGGTGACCCCTATGTTGGCTCTGTGAGTCCTCTTCTTGTGGTTAGGCTGCAGCTGCTCCACATGCACTGGTGAGTGGGACTGGTCCTCCTCATGTAGAGTCTCTTTGGGAAGGTGTTTGTCCAGCCTGAGGTGCCTACTGGGTTCATTGGGGTGCGGGTGCTGGTTCCAATCGTGGCTGTGGTCGGGGGTTTGGCAGGGTGGAGATACTTGGGTTAGCACCAGATCCAAACAAAACTGCCTACCGGGTGGGTGGTGGGTCAAGAGCCAGTGCTAGATCTGGATGAGACTGCTTACTGGGTATAGTGGGATGGGAATTGCTTTGGCGGGGAGGGTTATAGTCCTTGCTGAGGTCATCCATTGGTTATGGCAGGGTGAGAGATATTTTGGAGGGGCATCTTTTGGGTGGGTGTGTTAGGAAGGACAGGTCTGCAGGATAGCAATGGGGAGGAATGAGTGGAGCGGGCAAGGTAGATGGAGAGTGTCAGACATGGCACCTACCAGTTTTGGGCCAGCTAAGGAGAAGGAGAATAAGAAAAACAGAGCATACCTGCACTTCCATTTCTGGAGGAAGTTCATACAGATCCTTGCTTCTCTGACGCATGCCCTAAAATTGGTCAATAAATCTTTCATATATGGCCAGGACCTTTTCAAACTGCTGCCTCTGTGCTCAGTCTTGGAGTGAGTGAGTTTGTATGTCGGCCCTTTAAGAGTGGAGTTTCACTTTACTGTAGCCCTCTGCTTCTCCTGTAGTTAAGCCCTGCTGATTTTCAGAGCCAGATGTGATGGGGTCTTGTCTTCCCAGTGCAGATCCCCAGGGTGGAGTTGCCCAGTGTAAGGCTTAAACCCCTTGTTCCCCAAGGGGGGACTCCAGTTTATGATATGCCTCCCACTTTGGGGTTGCTGTGCTAGGGGTGTGGGTCCTGACTAGATTATATCTTTGCCCTTTCTACTCATCTCAGTGTGGCTTTTCCCTTATATCTTTAGTTGTAAAAAAGCTGTTCTAGTCTTTAGGTTCATTCTGAGTTTTTCTATATGCAGTTTTAGTTTTGGTGTGTCTGTGGAAAGAGCTCAGTTTCTTCCTACTCTGACATCTTGATCTTCAGCTCAGATATGGATTTTAATCTGATGGTAACACTAACTACCTAAGTGAACTTTAGTAAGTCTTCTCATATTTCTGGGTCTTATATTCCTCATCTGTGATATGAAGTTATATATAAATAATATAAACTGACATATGGTAAGTATGAAGTGAGAAGCAAAAATTAGCTAGGCATACTAAGTATATTTAGAGGGAATAGAGTTCACCGTGGCCTTGATCAGTTGGGGGAATTTTTTTATGCTAAGGCTATTATTATTTCTCATTTGGACTCTTAATGATAGCCTTCTGATATTTCATTCTACTAGATCTTAGAAAAGGTTGCTGAACAAGGTGACTCTGGTCTCTAAACTTATGAAATTTATTCTCTTCTGGGAAATAAATGATTGAATACTTAACAGTAAATAGTTACATGCTTTTTAGTTATAAAATATGCATTAGTCTAAGGAGGCCCATTAAACATGACACTTCCCTATCATTAGGTAAAAGAGGTCAGGAGAGCCTCCAACAAGAACTGCCGTGTAAACTGAGACCAAGGGTGAATAGGTAGTCACCAAGATGAGATGATATTAGTTTGTGAGAAGGCCCAAAGAATTTTAATCACCAAGGTGAGATGATATTAGTTTGTGAGAAGGCCCAAAGAATTTTAATCACCAAGGTGAGATGATATTAGTTTGTGAGAAGGCCCAAAGAATTTGAGGTTTTTGAAACCATGATATAAATTCAGTAAGGCCTGGAATGCTGGATTTGAGGGATAGAATGCTAAGAAAAAAGGCTTGAGATGAATGTCAAGATCTTGTATGACATGTTGGTCACTTGAAAGTTACTCAGAATTTTTGTTGAACTTAGGCAATACTGGAGAAAATATCATCTTAAAGAGGAATATAAGAAAGGTTTAAGTGAAGAAACACATACTTGCAAATTGTGTTTTGTTTTTTAAATTGACTAAATGTTTTAGCTTAGTCCCATTATTTATGATGGTATGGTAGGAACATTTCCTTATAATGTGTGACATTTTGGAGTGGGCCTGGAGCAACTGGAGTATTAATCTTCTAGAAAAACTAGAAATTGCAGTTCTTATCAACATGGGTCCAATACTATGTCAAGAGAATGTTCATCAAAGTTTACTCTTTTGGATAGGATGAATTCAAAATTGTTTCCTTGTCACTCAGTTTCATTAGTTTGGGTCAGTTTACAGAATATTCTCAGGCACTCTATTTTTAAGAATTTTATGTGGTACCGGGCACCTGGGTGGCTCAGTTGGTTGAGTGACTGCCTTCGGCTCGGGTCATGATCCTGGAGTCCCAGGATCGAGTCCCGCATCGGGCTCCCTGTTCAGCGGGGAGTCTGCTTTACCCTCTGACCCTCCCCACTCTCGTGCTCTCTCTTTCTCATTCTCTCTCTCAAATAAATAAAATCTTTAAAAAAAGAGAGAGAGACTGACGAGGTATCTGATACCTTATTAAAAAAAAGAATTTTATGTGGTATAATATATTACTTAGTTTTTGAAGTATTTTGTTCATCTCACAAAACATTTCCTAATGCAAAGTGGTTTATGTTCCTCTGACCTGTTCTGCTCCATTTCATATGTACTTGAGTCCCTTGCACATTTCTTGGGTTTACTAAGTACTCAATAGATGGTTGATAAAAGTGATGATGATGAGGTGAATGAGTATGTCTGGTGTTTCTCACATCAGTAGCTTACTTATCTGGGATTGGGGCCTTAAGCAAAAGTATTCATTTAATAGGTTTCTCTTACAGTTGTTTTATGGAATTCCTTTGAGTACATCATCTGTTTCTTCATAAACAAGATGACTAGTGTATTATTGCTCTTATAATAGAGGGTATAGGAGATAATTGCCACTGACCTCAGAGTCAGAGCAACCTACCCCTTCCTGATTATTGTCAGTTTGGCTCCCCTGTTTAAAAGAGAAAGGGCCCTTTCCCTAGTAATAATGTGAAATCTTGTAAGGGCTTCCATACTTCCTTATGTCCACAGTTTGGCGCCTCTAAGACACAAAGCGAATATCATCAAAATTTATAACTATATCTTAGAGCATATTAGGTATGGAGATTTATTAATATTCTTTATCATTTTATGAGGTTTCAATATATCTAATCTCTAATAAAAATAAATTTACTGGAAGTTTGAATTTACCTGAAAACCCAACCAAATATGGGGGCTGTATAAAATTGTTGTATCATTCTGGTTACTTCAAGATGAAAGTGTCAAATCACTAGGATTCTTATATTTAACTTCAAAGATGTTCTAGCAACTTCTATATAGCTTTTAAAATGCTTTCTAATTCCATCTGATGTTCCTTTCCTTAGCCATTCTTCAATTCCAGTGGCCATAATACATCAACTTTTCTGTATCAGGAGCACCAACTGATTAATTTTATTGTGGGTAGATGATTCTTCTTGTTCATAGGTATTTTTCCCTTACATTTGAGTGTATTCTTTCAGATTATTTACATATTATTAATTACAAGATTATATATATAACTGATATGAAAAGAATATGCTTGACTACTTCAAATATACTTTATTTTATATATATAAAATCTGTCCTACTTGTTTCCATTGAAATTGTTTTTGCTTAAATACTTGAGGCTTCTGAATCTCTGATTTCATTTCAGTAGTAATTTTTATCTTTTCCATAACATCAGGATTTCAGGATTATTGCTGTGACTTTGCCAGTGCTTCAGCTTTGCTCTAGTAATTTCTTTTGTAACAATCTGATAGAAAAGCACAAAATTCTTTTATTATTTATTGCTTTTGGACCATTGGATTTATAATCACAGGACCTTAGCTACTCCTTCTTCAATGTACTCCAGTGTACTTTGTAGGTACTATTTTTTGTTTGTGTACTCTGAGTTGTCCATTTTTTTTTTAAAGATTTTCTTTTTTTTTTTAAAGATTTTATTTATTTATTTGACAGAGAGAGAGACAGCGAGAGCAGGAACACAAGCAGGGGGAGTGGGAGAGGGAGAAGCAGGCTTCCTGCGGAGCAAGGAGCTCGATGTGGGACTCGATCCCAGGACCCTGAGATCATGACCTGAGCCGAAGGCAGATGCTTAATGACTGAGCCACCCAGGCGCCCTGAGTTGTCCATTTTTATCGACATTCTGAGCCATTTACTAATTGTGGCATAATATTACTAGCTAGTTATTCTAAATTTATCGTTTATTTATTCTTTTGCTAATCCATTTATTCATTTTAAAATAATCAATATTCAGGAAGATTGTGGGGGTTAAAATATATGGTTTTGGTCTTCAAGGATTTCAGATTATATGGAAGAACAGTTACACAAGGAAAAACTTACACTGTAGTAAAATAAAGTAAGATAATTACTGTTTGTGAAGTATGTGCAGATTTCAATGGCACATGAGAATAAGAGCATCTACATCTTTTGGGGATTGAGTTTAGGAAGGTTCTATAAGATACCACATTTAGGCTAAGCCTTAAGTGATGACTAGGAGAGTTTTTCCTGGACCAAAAAAGTGAGAAAATTCCAGTAAGAAAGGAATAGCTTGAAATGTAGAGAGGCGAGGGGATGAAGTGAGTTTGAGCATTACCAGCATATCAGAGTAATGTAGAGTAAGGTTGGGGTACTGCAGAAGAAGTAGGACAGACAGATAGATGAGATCAAGCCAGGAAGTGTCTTGCATGCAGTGAAAAGGATATCTTGAAAGGCAGCCGTTACTTCACTGCGTTTTCTTGAACATTTTACCATAGAATGTTAGAGTATATTCAGTGGCAAAGAGGTTCTAGCACCAAAAAAATGAAAGACTGGGTTAAAAATAACTCAGCCATGCCTTATTTCATGTCTTCTCCAATTTTCACATCATGAATCTGAAAGGAATATAGAAAATACTTCCACTCTATAATCATGAGTCTCTTTTTAGAGGTTTTCTGCGAGCCTAAAATCTAAATTAGATTCATAGCACTTCTCATAACATAATTATATATTTATTTTGTATTTTGTTTATTTTCTGTTTTTCACATTAGGTCATAATAACCCTGAAGACATGGGCTATGTTTGTTTTGAGTGACCTTTATACTCAGAATCTGGTAGAATGTTTATGTATTATGAAGAAATAATAAGTGCACATTTATAGCAAATATTTTGGGAGAATTTTCTAAGTCATAAGATGAACCACTGAGGTTGTATGCCTGGGTGGCTCAGTCCGTTAACCATGTGCCTTTGGCTCAGGTCACGATCCCAGGGTCCTGGGATCAAGTCCCACATCTGGCTCCTTGCTTGGTGGGGAGACTGCTTCTCCATCTGCCGGCCACTCCCCTGCTTGTGCACTGTCTCTCTCTTTCTGGCAAATAAATAAATAAATTAATTAATTAATTAAAAAAATGGTTGATCTTAAAAAAAAAAAAAAGATGGACCCCTGAGGAATTTTGAGCAAAGAATGGAAAAATCAGATTTGTATTTTAGGCAGATCCCTGAGGCTGCATTGTGGAAGTTAAATGAGAGGACAAGGGACCCCAGTCCAGTTGAGAGATGAAACAGGTAGCAAATAGAAAAACTGATAGATTTGAAGATGATTTAGGAAGTTTAATGTGTTAGTTCTCTATTGCTGTTGTAACAAATTACCTTCAGTTTGGTGGCTTAAAAAACAAAAATTCATTCTTATCATTTTGTAAGTTAGAAATGGGACATGAATCTCTTTAGGCTAAAATCAAGGTGTCAGGGACTGGGTGGCTCAGTCAGTTAAGCATCTGCCGTCAGCTAAGATCATGATCTCAGTGTCCTGGGATGGAGTATCGCATCAGGCTCCCTGCTCAGTAGGAAGTGTGCTTCTCCTTCTGACTGACGCTCCCCCTGCTTGTGCACTCTCTCTCTCTCTCTGACAAATAAATAAATAAAATCTTTAAAAACAAAAACTTAAAAATCAAGGTGTCAGTGAGACTGTGTTCCTTTCTGGAGGCTGTAGGAATAAATCCCATTTCCTTGCCCTTTCCAGCTTCTGGAGGCTGCCCACATTCTTTGGCTCATGGCTGCCTTCCTCCATCTTCAAGTCAGCAAGGTTGTATTTCTCTGTGCCTTTCTTCTGTAGTCACAACCTCCTCTGACTCTCTCTTCTGCTTTTAAGGACCTTATTGATTATTACATTGGGATAATTACATATTGGATAATCTAGGATAGTCTCTCTATCTTAAGGTCAGATTGTTAACAGCCTAATTCCATCTACAACCTTAATTTCCCTTGCTATGTAACATAGAATATTCACACATTTTGGGACTAGGACATGAACAACTTTGGTGGGTGGGAGGGTCATTATTCTGCTTACAATATATGGTTTGCAAAATGATAGATGAGCCGTGAGGGATGAGTCAAGGATTGGATTCAGATTCCTAATTTGTGTACTTGGGCAGATGGTGGGTGCCAGTAACTCAAATCGGGAAATCAGGAGGTGGTATCTGTTCATGGGAAAATAATCAAGTCAAATATGGCCTTACTAAGTTTGAGGAGTATTGGAGGAAGTAATCAAGAAGATATGGCTACCATCTGACCAGTGAGCTGCCCCTGGGTAATCAGAGGCTTCTCACCCTGTCCCTGTCCTTGGAATGTACAGTTTTGCCCACTGTTCTTACAGTGGGAGCTGTTCCAAAGACATAGTCTGGAGAGAGTAAGATGTTGTTGAGACCATCTGAACGGTACACAGGAGTGGACCCAGTTAAGGCTTCTACAAACTTAAGATCTGGCAGGCAGGTGTGAAGGTACACTCATCTTGTGGCTGCCTAAGACAAGGCTTTTAAGTAAGTTCCATTGTTTATTAAAACCTGCCACCTGCCAATCTGAAATGGTTTCCCTCTCTCTCTTTGGAATGTCCTTGCCTTCCATGTACAGAGGCCAGTTTGTGAACAGATAAGGGACCTCTGAACTGTGTCTGATGCATAAAAGAGACTTACGCTGGAGATACTGTTTTGAAGATTGATAACATTGAAATAATAGTTGAACCCCTCAAACTGGTAAGTTTTTTTCTGAAAAACTTGAAGACAGAGAAAACAAGAAGTAACAGATTCCCAAAGAATGTACAATTATGCATTATTCAGAATATGGCAGTTTGGGACTATAGGATCAAATAATGTCATTGAGGAGTGAACTATTGAGTTTCTCAGAAACTATCTGTATTGACAAATCAGTGGTTTTAAGTTTTTAAAACTCTTCTCATTCTTGGTTGATAAAAATAAGGGCCACACTAAAGAGTTGTCTGAAACCAAAGCAATCTGTCCAACCAATTGTGGATTCCATGCCTAAAAGTTTAGATTCTTTCCAAAATCATGCAGCATGGCCACAACTGTTATTCTCTGTCCTTATTTGAAACCATATAAAATTCAGTAATTGAGATTTGTTTTACTCACATGGAAGAACCTTTCTTGGGGGGAAAAAAACACATGCTACTTTGTAATTAATGAGAATCTATACATAAAACCAGTTTTCTTTCCAAAAAATAAAAATTAATCCTTCCAAAATTTAGCCAATAATAGGCTATAACTATGGAGACTCTAATATGCCTTGCAAATAGTGTTTGAAATGGCTTAAAAACAAAAAAAATCTCATTTTATAAGTTAGAAATGGGACATGGATCTCTTTAGGCTAATGGAATGCCAAAGTTACAATAAGTTGGGAATATATGTATTTTCTTCTTTTAGAAAAATTTTTTTCTTTCTTAGAAATAGAAAACTTCTTATTATTTCTCAGCACTATTCAAACTTAGGAGCTTTAAAATGGGTAGGTAAAATTGTGAATTCCTTACATGGAAATAGGCCTAGAGGATTGAAAAGCGCAACAAGGTTACTCCTTTCCAGTAATTTAGTACTTTCCTAGAAATCTTCGATCTATAATTTAGTCTCTTGAATGTGTTTACGTTCAAGGAAAGAGATTCCCTGGGGAGACAAATCATCAGTGAATAAATCGTCCTTATTTATAAATTAGTCTTCTGTATGTCTGATTAGCAGGAATCAGTCTCCTAAAATATGATCATTCCTCCTTGGAAGGATAAAAATTGAGCTTCTCAGTCATGGCAGCTGAGGATGGAGTTTGGATCCTGATACCTCACCAAAAGAATTTCTCAGCATTTTATATTTCTTACCATAATTCATGTCTTGGGTAATCAATAAAACAAATTGATCAGTGTATTATAAAAGCCTATATCCACTTTCTTACATTTAATTATGCTGTGTTGGATAAAATAGTCTCCATTTGCCTAAATGTTAAAATGCCATTATCATCTTTATTGCATTTATTTTATTGCACAAGATCCTGATGATAAACACTTTCACAAAAGCACTTAATGACTTGCCTTCCCTTCAGGATAATGATGATAATGCCTATTTGTTGTTGTTTTGTTTTTTTTCTTTTATTTCTGCCAACAATAAAGTGTCCATCTGTCATTCTTTTCTATATACTGAAACCATGCTGCTCTTGGCTTGGGTCACATTTGTAAATATTTCATTTATGAACCATTCCTCCTCCTTACTCGTCTGCAGTGCAGAAATATGTCACAAAAGATCAGCTGTCTTACAGTTCATGTGCCTCTAAGTCTGGCATCACATTTGCTCTGTCATTTCCTCAGTAGTTTCAGTAGGAAGTTGTCCTACATCATTCTCATGACTTTATTTATCAAATAATTATGCTAAAAGCTGTTTTATGTGTAAATGATATGACAACTAGTTGTCTTTATATTTTGTCTTCATATTTTTCCTGCCCATTTCTCTCATTATAGGCTATTTTCTTCCACAGGCAATATTACTTTACTGAAATCTCAGTATAATTCAATTTAGTGATTCAGGAGACAACACACATTTCTTAGGCAGCCAAGGATGGTGAAATTATGGTAAAAGGGTTAAAAATTACATTTTATTTAAATAATTCTTTTGCAGCATCTCTTCCGAAATATATATTATTGTATGAACAGATTATCAAGTTTTATGACATGACAATCATGTTTCATAAACAGCTGAGTGTTTAAGTGTTCATGGACAGTTTAGTTAGCTGCTGTAGAGAAGAGTCTTCAACTGGCAATTTGGCTGTATCTTTTTTAGAGACTAAAGCTAGAGTATGGATGATATTTCTGCAAGTAGTTGGAGAGAGTGGATGGGGAAATCTAAGGGGAAAAAAAGCCACTGTTCTTACTTTTCTCTTAGAAGACTCTTGGTTGTTTTGTTTTGTTTTGTTTTGTTTGAAGACACTTGGGAGTAGACTAACAAGAGAAACTCAAAGGGCAAAGAAAAGACAATCATGACCCGTGACACAATAAGCAAACTTTTGTTTGTTACTCTTGTTTTTACATACTAAGTCATGCATGCTATCCTGGAAGAATGGCTAAAAAGATCAGAGTCTGTCGAGAGCCAGGTTGGTGTGTATACTAAACATTAGAGAATTACTTGGTTAATGGCAGAGCAATTCCCAAGAATTGGTAGAATAAGAATTATGACTTGGCTAAGTTTACACAGGCACACAATATAATCTAAACGGAGGGTAATTTCTTTGGATGTTAGAAGTTGGACTTTTAGGAGTTCTTTTTCAATGCAGTCTATGAGGAATTGCTTATGTGGTGTGGTATTAGCTATGCCATGAAAGAGTCCCAAGTTCACTGTTACCCAAAGGGTGCTGTAATCAATTCAAATTTAAGTTGGATAAATAAATAACGCAGGAAGGGGTAAGGAGAAATGAGTATTCATAAACACATTTGTGTGCTATTTTAGTGAAAATGTTTTCTTGATATGATGAGTGTTTTCAGTGGTGCAGCAGATAAGAAGGGATAATTTGAACACTGTGCACTGTGAGAGATGGGGATAGATGCACGGAGTTTGGACTGAGAGCAAGCAGTCTACGGGCACTCTTTGATGAAAGGGTTAGGGCCAGGTGGAACAGAGAAAAGGACCCCAAAAGTTATAGAAAGTGTCTTCTAACAACCCATTCTGTGCTCAGAACAAATGCCTACTTTGATTTTATTTTTTTCCAAAGACCACTTTGTCCCTTAACCACCTCTTAGAGAGGTCATGAGTAGCCTTTGACCTTCTCCCTTAAAAAGTAAGCAAAATGGCCACTTAAATTTTGTCCAGTGCCTACCTTCCAACTAATCCTGCACTGCTTTTTCAGTAGTTGGTTAAGAATGTTTTTTCCCAAGACATAAGTTTGTTCCCATGCCCATTCATCTGTTCATCTGTTCATTCATTCATTCATTTATTCATGCACACATGCATGCATGCATTCATTTTATTCAAAAAATACACACACACGGCCCCTGCCCTTGAGGAGCTCATACTATATTGGCAGAACTAATTTTTAAATTAAATATTGATAATTATATCTTTCTTAAAAAAAGGTTTTATTTATTAATTTAGAGAGAGAGAAAGAATGTGACTGGGGGGAGGGGCAGAGGAGAGGGAGCCTGAGCGAGAGAATCTCCAGCCGACTCCTCGCTAAGCACAGAGCCTGATGTGGGGCTGGATCCCAGGACCCTGAGATTCTAAAACCTGAGCTGAAACCAAAAGTCGGAGCCTCAACTGACCGAGCCACCCAGGCAGCCTGATAATTATATCTTGATTTGGCCATAATTTCAATGGACAAAAGAATATTGTCCTTTCAAAGTTGCTTAATATATTTGTTTTTCAAAATTTTAACAATACAATTATGATTTTTTTACCTGATAATTTTTTATAGCTGATGACTAAAGTTTGGATTAGTAAATGTTTACTTCCAGTAATGTGTACTTCAGTTTTTTTAATTTCTTACTCTAAATAAAACACTGTTTGTTCTGACAATTTAGTAGATATTTCTTGTATTTGGGATTATTTCAAAAAGTAGTTTTCAGGTAGAAAATTATTATTTTCCTTACTGTTGACTACTGGGATATATTTCTAAAATCTATTCATCTTTGGAACTTGTATAGAAACTGAGATAAATGGTCCAGTTACTGCCAGTTTTATGGAGATGTTGATATGCTATTGGATGTTTGCCCTTTTGAAACAGCAGTTTAATTTTACACATTCTACTGAATAGCTGCAGTCTTTTCTCTTCTGTACCTTCTGAATAAGGGCATTTTAAACTTTTTTGCTATAATCTGTGTTTGAATAAACTATCGCATGTGAGTTGACACAAAAATCCTAATAGTGGTAGTGAAAAAATGACATCACATACTCCTTGAGGCTACACATAGTATCTCATAAACTTTCTATACCATGAAATAGCTAATATAGCATCTTAAATGTAACAGACTCAATAAATGTTGAAATAATGTCAACATGTCTTAAAGTAAAATCAAGTAACATTTTTGTGACTACACATGTCCTAATGAAGGAAGTTAAAAACGATTTCCATTATGTCCATGTAAGTGTAATGGAGAAAAAAAAAAAAAAACACAATATTGCAAAGGGAAAAACTCCCTTCCATTTCCAGGGGAAAAAAGAAGTCTTTACTCATATACTTTTCTCTTAGATTCTAGTAAAAC